>NW_027675137.1:25000-105000 GCF_904066995.2 Poecilia reticulata | reverse complement strand
TTCTTCTTATCCTTTTTGCTTTTAATCTGTTTTACTCCTTCAAATATTTCTGGTTTACTGTTTCCACTAATTTTTTATACTTATTACTGTTTCACTATTCAATTGTTTCAACTATTCCTGGGATTGCACTAATTTCTGTTGTTTCAATTATGCTCTTTCTTAAACTCTGTTTCACTTTTTTACTTTTTCAAATAATTCAGGTTGCACACAAACTCCTGCTTCTTCTGCTGAATTCCTCTAAAATTTATATATTATATAATTTATATAATTTATACAGTATAATTTACTATTAATTCACTATTATCTTATTAATATAGTATATTCACTATTCAATTGTTTCAACTATTTCTATGTTTCTATGCATTTTGCTTGTCTACTTTTCTGGATATTCCTTTGGTTCTACTGGTTTTACTGTCGGATAAGGTCTTCTGCAAACTTTGATCAATTTTATCAATTCATATATCAAACTTTACTGCTTCTTCTGACCCTTATTGCTTTTGGTTTGCTCTGTTTTACTTCTTCAAATATTTCTGGTTTTTCTTATTCCGCTAATTTAAGCATTTTGATGTTTCACTGTTCAATTGTTTCAACTATTTCTGGGTTTGCACTAATTTCCTCGTGTGCTAATTGTGCTCTTTCTTACGCTCTGTTTCACTTTTTGACTTTTTCAAATAATTCATGTTGCACACAAACTTCTGCTTCTTCAGCTGAATTCTGCAACACTTTTGCTAAGTTTCACCAGTTGGCAAAGGATTTCTACAATGTATGACTAGCTTTCTTATGCTTTTCTTACTCTTTGTTCTCAAGTTTCTTATATTTCTCCATCAATCATTCTGCAAATATGCTTATTTGGCCCCTTATGTTAAGTTTCACTTCTTCAAATATTTCTGGTGGTGTACTAATTTCAGCTTCAGCTAATTTCTTCAGTTTGCTACATTTCACTGATCAACTGTTTCAACTATTTCAATTTCTTCTGCTTTCTTCTACTTCTTAAGCTTTTCTGTACTTTTTCTGGCATTTCTGCAGCAGTCATTCTGCAAATATGCATTCTCACGGCTGTTTCGCTAGGAACAGCTATTTTTCTAGTTATTATTATTATTCTGGCTTCCGTACGTTTTTCCTGGTTTAACTACTCTCACTATCTTTCACTAATTGTACTAATTTATATATCAAAACGTTCAGCTCCTTCAGGAGAATGGTGCTATGACTTTTGGTAAACTTCACTATTGCACTTTTTGAAATAATTGCCCTTTTGTGCAAATTTTTTGCCCCATTATTTCCTATGGTGGAACTCTGTAACTGATTTCAGTTACTTGAGTGTACACTCTAGTAACTGCCGTTTTTGAACTTTTTCTGCTCTTTTATAAACAAATTATGCTGTTCATACATATTTCACTGTAGAGAATATTTTATGCTTTAAAATGTAGCCACTAGTGTCTACTTTATGGAATTATTACTATCATTGTTACAGGATTTACTGTTTTCTGTTAAACTCCTCTGGAGTACAACCTTGTCACACTTTCTCCTATTCTTTCAATGTATTTTCTTTTTGTGCTCTGTTTTTATCTGTCTATGCATTCTGCTTGTCTACTTTTCTGTTTGCCTTCTGGTTCTACTCGTTTTACTATCTTTCAAGATCTACTATCTTTAATCAATTTTATAAATTCATATATCAAACATTTCTGCTTCTTCTTATCCTTTTGCTTTTAATCTGTTTTACTCCTTCAAATATTTCTGATTTACTGTTTCCACTAATTTTTTATACTTATTACTGTTTCACTATTCAATTGTTTCAACTATTCCTGGGATTGCACTAATTTCTGTTGTTTCAATTATGCTCTTTCTTAAACTCTGTTTCACTTTTGACTTTTTCAAATAATTCAGGTTGCACACAAACTCCTGCTTCTTCTGCTGAATTCCTCTAAATTATATATTATATAATTTATAATTCATACAGTGTAATTTACTATTAATTCACTATTATCTTATTAATATAGTATATTCACTATTCAATTGTTTCAACTATTTCTATGTGTCTATGCATTTTGCTTGTCTACTTTTCTGGATATTCCTTTGGTTCTACTGGTTTTACTGTCGGCTAAGGTCTTCTGCAAACTTTGATCAATTTTATCAATTCATATATCAAACTTTTCTGCTTCTTCTGACCCTTATTGCTTTTGGTTTTGCTCTGTTTACTTCTTCAAATATTTCTGGTTTTCTGATTCCGCTAATTTAAGCTTTTTGATGTTTCACTGTTCAATTGTTTCAACTATTTCTGGGTTTGCACTAATTTCCTCGTGTGCTAATTGTGCTCTTTCTTACGCTCTGTTTCACTTTTTGACTTTTTCAAATAATTCATGTTGCACACAAACTTCTGCTTCTTCAGCTGAATTCTTCAACACTTTTGCAAGTTTCACTACTTGGCAAAGGATTTCNACAAAGTATGACTAGCTTTCTTATGCTTTTCTTACTCTTTGTTCTCAAGTTTCTTATATTTCTCCATCAATCATTCTGCAAATATGCTTATTTGGCTCTTGATGTTAAGTTTCACTTCTTCAAATATTTCTGGTGGTGTACTAATTTCAGCTTCAGCTAATTTCTTCAGTTTGTTTCATTTCACTGATCAACTGTTTCAACTATTTCAATTTCTTCTGCTTTCTTCTACTTCTTAAGCTTTTCTGTACTTTTTCTGGCATTTCTGCAGCAGTCATTCTGCAAATATGCATTCTCACGGCTGTTTCGCTAGGAACAGCTATTTTTCTAGTTATCAGTGAGAATGCATTCCATGCATTCTCACTTATAGTGATTCTGTTTTTCTTTATCTTTATTATTATTATTATTATTATTATTATTATTCTGTCTTCCGTACGTTTTTCATGGTTTAACTACTCTCACTATCTTTCACTAATTGTACTAATTTATATATCAAAACGTTCAGCTCCTTCAGGAGAATGGTGCTATGACTTTTGGTAAACTTCACTATTGCACTTTTTGAAATAATTGCCCTTTTGTGCAAATTTATTGCCCCATTATTTCCTATGGTGGAACTCTGTAACTGATTTCAGTTACTAGAGTGTCCACTCTAGTAACTGCCATTTTTGAACTTTTTCTGCTCTTTTATAAACAAAATTATGCTGTTCATACATATTTCACTGTAGAGAAATATTTTATGCATTAAAATGTAGCCACACGTGTCTACTTTATGGATTTATTACTATCTTTGCTACAGGTTTTACTGTTTTCTGTTAAACTCCTCTGGAGTACAACCTTGTCACACTTTCTCCTATTCTTTCAATGTATTTTCTTCTTGTGCTCTGTTTTTATCTGTGTCTATGCATTCTGCTTGTCTACTTTTCTGTTTTCCTTCTGGTTCTACTGGTTTTACTATATTTGAAGATTTTCTACAATTTTTAATCAATTTTATAAATTCATATATCAAACATTTCTACTTTTTCTGACTTTTTTGCTTTAGTTTTTGCTCTTTTTTACTCTTTCAGATATTTCTGGTTTACTGTTTCCACTAATTTTTTATACTTATTACTGTTTCACTATTTAATTGTTTCAAATATTTCTGGGATTGCACTTATTTCCTTTTGTTTCAATTATGCTCTTTCTTAAACTCTGTTTCACTTTTTGACTTTTTCAAATAATTCAGGTTGCACACAAACTCCTGCTTTTTCTGCTGAATTCTGCTATAATTTATATATTATATAATTTATACAGTATAATTCACTATTAATTCACTATTATCTTATTAATATAGTATATTCACTATTCAATTGTTTCAACTATTTCTATGTTTCTATGCATTTTGCTTGTCTACTTTTCTGTATATTCCTTTGGTTCTACTGGTTTTACTGTCTGCAAAGGTCTTCTCAAACTTTTATCAATTTTATCAATTCATATATCAAACTTTTCTGCTTCTTCTGACCCTTATTGGTTTTGGTTTTGCTCTGTTTTACTCCTTCAAATATTTCTGGTTTTTTCTGATTCCGCTAATTTAAGCTTTTTGATGTTTCACTATTCAATTGTTTCAACTATTTCTGGCTTTGCACTAATTTCCTCGTGTGCTAATTGGGCTCTTTCTTACGCTCTGTTTCACTTTTTGACTTTTTCAAATTATTCATGTTGCACACAAACTTCTGCTTCTTCAGCTGAATTCTTCAACACTTTTGCTAAGTTTCACCATTTGGCAAAGGATTTCTACAATGTATGACTAGCTTTCTTATGCTTTTCTTACTCTTTGTTCTCAAGTTTCTTATATTTCTCCATCAATCATTCTGCAAATATGCTTATTTGGCCCCTTATGTTAAGTTTCACTTCTTCAAATATTTCTGGTGGTGTACTAATTTCAGCTTCAGCTAATTTTCACAGTTTGCTACATTTCACTGTTCAACTGTTTCAACTATTTCAATTTCTTCTGCTTTCTTCTACTTCTTAAGCTTTTCTGCACTTTTTCTGGCATTTCTGCAGCAGTCATTCTGCAAATATGCATTCTCACGGCTGTTTCGCTAGGAACAGCTATTTTTCTAGTTATCAGTGAGAATGCATTCAATGCATTCTCACTTATAGTGTTTCTGTTTCTCTTTATTATTATTATTCTGTCTTCCGTACGTTTTTTGTCGCTTAACTACTTTCACTATCTTTCACTAATTGTACTAATTTATATATCAAAACGTTCAGCTTCTTCAGGAGAATGGAGCTATATCTTTTGGTAAACTTCACTATTATACTTTTTGAAATAATTGCCCTTTTGTGCAAATTTATTGCCCCATTATTTCCTATGGTGGAACTCTGTAACTGATTTCAGTTACTAGAGTGGCCACTCTAGTAACTGCCGTTTTTGTACTTTTTCAGCTCTTTTAGAAACAAAATTATGCTGTTCATACATATTTCACTGTAGAGAAATATTTTATGCTTTAAAATGTAGCCACTAGTGTCTACTTTATGGAATTATTACTATGATTGTTACAGGATTTACTGTTTTCTGTTAAACTCCTCTGGAGTACAACCTTGTCACACTTTCTCCTATTCTTTCAATGTATTTTCTTCTTGTGCTCTGTTTTTATCTGTGTCTATGCATTCTGCTTGTCTACTTTTCTGTTTGCCTTCTGGTTCTACTGGTTTTACTATCTTTTAAGATCTTCTACTATCTTTAATCAATTTTATAAATTCATATATCAAACATTTCTTCTTCTTCTGAACCTTTTTGCTTTTGGTTTTCCTCTGTTTTACTCCTTCAAATATTTCTGGTTTACTGTTTTCACTAAATTTTTATACTTATTACGGTTTCACTATTTAATTGTTTCAACTATTCCTGGGATTGCACTAATTTCCTGTTGTTTCAATTATGCTCTTTCTTAAACTCTGTTTCACTTTTTGACTTTTTCAAATAATTCAGGTTGCACACAACCTCCTGCTACTGCTGAATTCTGCTATAATTAATATATTATATAATTTATATAATTTATACAGTATAATTCACTATTAATTCACTATTAAATAAATTAATATAGTATATTCACTATTCAATAGTTTCAACTATTTCTATTTCTTCCGCTTTCTTCTGCTTTCTTCTACTTCTTACCCCTTCAAATATTTCTGGTTTACTGTTTCCACTAATTTTCTATGCTTATTGCTGTTTCACTATTCAATTGTTTCAACTATTTCTGGATTTGCACTAATTTCCTTTTGTTTCAATTATGCTCTTTCTTAAACTCTGTTTCACTTTTTGACTTTTTCAAATAATTCAGGTTTCCCACAAACTTCTGCTTCTTCTGCTGAATTCTGCTATAATTTATATATTATATAATTTATACAATATAATTCACTATTAATTCACTATTATACTATTAATATAGTATATTCACTATTCAATTGTTTCAACTATTTCCATGTTTCTATGCATTTTGCTTGTCTACTTATCTTTTTGCCTTCTGGTTCTACTGGTTTTACTATCTTCTAAGATCTTCTACAATCTTTAATCAATTTTATAAATTCATATATCAAACATTTCTGCTTCTTCTAACCCTTTTTGCTTTTGGTTTTGCTGTTTTACTCCTTCAAATATTTCTGGTTTACTGTTTCCACTAATTTTTTATGCTTATTGCTGTTTCACTGTTCAATTGTTTCAACTATTTCTGGGTTTGCACTAATTTCCTCGTGTGCTAAATGTGCTCTTTCTTACGCTCTGTTTCACTTTTTGACTTTTTCAAATAATTCATGTTGCACACAAACTTCTGCTTCTTCAGCTGAATTCTTCAACACTTTTGCTAAGTTTCACGACTTGGCAATGGATTTCTACAATGTATGACTAGCTCTCTTATGCTTTTTTCCAATATCTTACTCTTTCTTCTAAAGTTTCTAATATTTCTCCATCAATCATTCTGCAAATATGCTTATTTGGCTCTTTATGTTAAGTTTCACTTCTTCAAATATTTCTGGTTGTGTACTAATTTCAACTTCAGATAATTTCTGCAGTTTGCTACGTTTCACTGTTCAACTGTTTCAACTATTTCAATTTCTTCTACTTTCTTCCACTTCTTAAGCTTTTCTTCACATTTCTTGCATTTCTGCAGCAGTCATTCTGCAAATATGCATTCTCACGGCTGTTTCGCTAGGAACAGCTATTTTTCTAGTTATTATTATTATTCTGTCTTCCGTACGTTTTTCATGGTTTAACTACTCTCACTATCTTTCACTAATTGTACTAATTTATATATCAAAACGTTCAGCTCCTTCAGGAGAATGGTGCTATGACTTTTGGTAACCTTCACTATTGCACTTTTTGAAATAATTGCCCTTTTGTGCAAATCTTTTGCCCCATTATTTCCTATGGTGGAACTCTGTAACTGATTTCAGTTACTTGAGTGTACACTCTAGTAACTGCCGTTTTTGAACTTTTTCTGCTCTTTTATAAACAAAATTATGCTGTTCATACATTTTTCACTGTAGAGAAATATTTTATGCATTAAAATGTAGCCACTAGTGTCTACTTTATGGAATTATTACCATCATTGCAACAGGTTTTACTGTTTTCTGTTAAACTCCTCTGGAGTACAACCTTGTCACACTTTCTCCTATTCTTTCAATGTATTTTCTTCTTGTGCTCTGTTTTTATCTGTGTCTATGCATTCTGCTTGTCTACTTTTCTGTTTGCCTTCTGGTTCTACTGGTTTTACTATCTTTTAAGATCTTCTACTATCTTTAATCAATTTTATAAATTCATATATCAAACATTTCTGCTTCTTCTTATCCTTTTTGCTTTTAATCTGTTTTACTCCTTCAAATATTTCTGGTTTACTGTTTCCACTAATTTTTTATACTTATTACTGTTTCACTATTCAATTGTTTCAACTATTCCTGGGATTTGCACTTATTTCCTGTTGTTTCAATTATGCTCTTTCTTAAACTCTGTTTCCCTTTTTGACTTTTTCCAAATAATTCAGGTTGCACACAAACTCCTGCTTCTTCTGCTGAATTCTGCTATAATTTATATATTATATAATTTATACAGTATAATTCACTATTAATTCACTATTATATTATTAATATAGTATATTCACTATTCAATCGTTTCAACTATTTCTATGTTTCTATGCATTTTGCTTGTCTACTTTTCTGTATGTCTTCTACTCTACATGTATTACTATCTTCTAAGCTCTTCTGCAATGTTTAATCAATTTCAGCAATTCATATATCAACATGTTCTGCTTCTTTAGACCCTTTATCTTTTTGTTTTGCTCTGTTTTACTCCTGCAAATATTTCTGGGTTTTGTGCTTCCCCTAATTTAATCTATTTGCTGTTTTACTACTCAATTGTTTCAACTATTTCTGGGTTTGCACTAATTTCCTTTTGTGCCAATTACGCTCTGTCTCAAGTTCTGTTTCACTTTTTTTACTTTTTCAAATAATTATCGTTGCACACAAACTTTTGCTTCTTCAGCTGAATTATGGTATACCTTCTCTGAGTGTGACTAATATATATATATATATATATATATATATATATATATATATATATATATATATATATATATATATATATATAATATATATTATATATATATATATATATATATATATATTTATTTATATATATATATATATATATATATATATATATATATATATATATATATATATATATATATATATATATATATATATATATTTCATTGCCTAAATGGTCTGAAAATAGCTAGTTGCTAACCAAACAAGTGGTAGTTCCGGTTTGCAGTAAACGTTGTGCCCATAAATTATACAAAGCTTCATGGGGGTTAGGAATAAGGTGGATATATATGATAAAAAATATGTGATTACTGTCGAAATGGAGACTGACAAACCAAACAAGCGAGAGATTCTTCTTGAATGTATCAAAACCATTAACATTTCTCCTGCTCTCTGGCAGCCTCTGGATGTTGATGTGGAGAAGAGAAGCATCAGAGCAGATATAAGAATGAATGTAAAAGAAATCATGGAAAGTATCAAACAATAATTTTACCACAAATAAATCCCTCTCAATAAATGATTGTTGCCTATTCCTGTCTGTTGCAGGCAGCCAATAAGAAAACGGGAGTCATAAGCACGGAAAAGAATCCCAAACAAAGAACATCTGGCAGGAGTCCGGTGGACAATATAGAGGGAAGACTGCAGTTGATGTGTGGAAACAACGTGAATAAATGATGACAATAAAAGAATATAAACTTTTGTCATAAGCTTATTGATGTCGATTTGTTTATTGCCGTCAATTTGAACAATTTCAAACATTCCCTTGATTTATGTGTTCCAAAAATATTTACAGATAATATCAATTACTTTCTCATTGTGAAAGTAGAATGCAATCTGTAGAGACTCACACAGAGAGAGAAACAGCAGTTAGACAATTTTATTGGACCGAGAATTTGGCGCTCGGACACCGGCGGAAGACCTGCGAGCCGAGAATTGCAGCGAGCTTGAATGATCGGCTCGAACGAAGCTCAGAGGTCTTCCCCCGGACCCAGTCACTGGTGGTGGAGCGGAGCTTGGAGAGAGGAGTCTTGAGGGGACCTGGAGGCATCTGGGTGGCTGGTGGTGGAAACGGGGATGAGGTGGGTTGAAGCAGGGCTGAAGCGGGTGGATCTGTGGTTGCTTCGCCTTTTGAAGGATCTCTTGCCAGGTGATTGGATGGAGGTAGAGAGGTGGTGCGTCCTGATTGGTTGGGATGAAGCCGTGGTGATAAGTGATGCCGGAAGAGTCTTACAGGTTGAATTTCCGCTAGGGCTACATTTTTAATTTGAGTTTCTGTGATAATTTCAGCTCCTGCTAATTTATGCTTCTTGTTACATTTCACTATTCAACATTTTTAAAGAGTTCAGGTTTTGTACAAATTTTGGCTTCTGTTAATTAGTATAAAATTAGTGGAATGACTATTTTTCTAAAACACCACTTAAAGTGTATTTATAGTTTAACACTTCCCACTTTGACATAATTAGATTCATAATAATGAACTGACAGTTTAAATATGCTGAACCATGTATTAAAAACATACTTAAAAAATACAATTGTTTATATAGCTTTGATAGATGCTTGAATATGGTCTCCAGTAACAAAAAAGCGTGTTATGATCGAATAAATAGGTTGATACGTCATCGTGACTGCTAACACATAACGCTGAGTGGGTGGACCGCTCCAAGATGGCCGCCCTAAATCTCGTCAGCGACAATAGTGAGAGCAGTCACTCATCACAGTCACAGAGCGCTGTTCATGACAGTGTTGAACAAGCAGTGCTATTTAGTAAGACTTACATCTAATACATTTTGAACTTTGAACAAAGCCACAGTAAAGCATGAATACGATCCTGTAATTTCCTGCTTGGAATTACAGGATCGTTTTAGCGTTCGTGTTGCGTTTAAATGGGGCTCGGAAAAACTGATTATGACCTGCTAAAAATTGGATTAAACAGTTGTGACTACTGAAAGGAAGTGTACCGAAGGCATAGATATTGGAAGTGCGGGGAAGAAAAGAAGAAGAAAAAAGGACCTTTCAGCAGAGATGTGGAATGACTGGGCGCAGAATTTCTAATAAAATGCCCGCAATTGCTGACGGGCCCGGTTCGATGTGCGGGGTGTGACTGTTGCAGGCAGCCAATCAGAAATCACTGAGTCATAAAAAAATTAAGGGAATCCCAAACAACGAACAGCTGACAGCAACCGAGAGTCCGGTGGACATTATAGAGGGATGACTGCAGTTGCAGTTGATATACGGAAACAACGTGAATAAATGATGACAATAAAAGAATATATATATATATATATATATATATATATATATATATATATATATATATATATATATATATATATATATATATATATATATATATATATATATATATATATATACACACACACACACACAAATATTTTCTGGAGCGATTAACGATTTATACTTCCTCCTTGTGATTCCTCCTTGTGAAAGTAAAAAAATTAATTAATCACGACTGTAAGTCGAATCTGGCTACTGACTGTAAAGGCTGCATTCCTTATTTGATTGGATGTGAAGACGCTCGTGAGCGCTGCATGTAGGCTATAAATACGTTCCATCCAAATCGCCGTTGGTCATTTTCAGCATTTCCAGAAGACGACAAAAGTAAGTTTTGTCTAAATTCTTAATTTCTGGGTTATTTGCTATGTTCATATGTTTCGAGCTACAGGTAAATGTAATAACATTGAATCGGAAGTAAAATGTTACAACTTTATTTATTGACAATTGTTTCATGACGTGTAATCGGGAGCCGCCCACCTCGGTCCAACGGGTGGATAGTTAAGCGGGCCAGCCCGTTGAGTTGTAGCAACCAGCCTTTAATGTTTAGTTCTATCGGCCCCCAGGTGAGATTTAAAAGGCGTTGTTAAGTCGGTGGTCCTAGATAAAAGCATTAAATAATAAATAATAATAATAATAAATCTAATAACTAACTTCTATAGTTAAAACCGGTGGCGCCACCACCAGTTTTAACTTGCCGTTAAAACTGCCGTTGGGCGGAGGTTAAACTACCTAACAGTTAAAACTGAATGTCCGTTTATTAACAGTTAGGTGAAGCCTAACTGTGACTTCTTTGGAACAAACGGTTCAGCCGTTGAATACAGAATATTGAATGCAGGATTTTGGTTCAACGGCTAAACCGTTTATCAGGTGTTTATCTGCTGTAAAGTGTTGAACAGCTCTTTAACCATTTGCCTGTTCAGTTGAAACTGCTGTTTATTGGGTGGTAAACAGCTTCTTCGCTTTAATATGTGTCCTTTGCCCCATTAAAGCGTGGGGCTGAGGAGGTGACACTGTTGACTCTTGATGGGGTTTGTAATACTGACATTTTGTTTCTGTCCTTCACTTCCCCCTAGGATGGCTCTATCTACCATAATAAACCGCGCACAATCGCCGATCTACAGGCCACCACCAGTAAACATCGCAGTTATAAAGATAAGAGAGGAAGAAAAGTAATTAGCTGGGCAGTAAAGGAGGGTAAAGCAAAGGTATTACAGAAAAAGAAAAATCAAATTCTAACTGTCACAGATGGGCAAACGATTGGAAAATAATTATATTTGAAAAAAATTCAAAAACCTTTGTGAGGGCCAATCTTATGTGATGAGGAGCTACGCTCTCAGGGGCTCGGAGCCGCCCCTTATCATTAACGTCACTCCCGCCACGCAATTTTATAAAGGGCCGAAGGTGAACATCACTCCAGAGCTTTTACAGAAAGCAGAGGCCATTTTAAACCCAGCAGCACCAATGGCCCATCTGGAGAAGGCAGCAGAGTCAAAAGGACTGATGACGGTGCAAGGGGAAATTGTGGAGGTAGGATTTTTCTTATATTTCTTAATTTTTTCCATAAGAGAGGACTTAATTTGCTAACTGTAAATCTCAACTGGGTAGAAGATAACATGAAAGGCCCCATTACAGAACAATATGCGAACTCTAAAAGTACTTTTCTTTGTACTTCTCAGTTTGCTGCGGTCAGGCTTGTGATGTCGGGAAAAATGATGGTGCCAATCCGGACAGTGCGGCTGAAAGAGGTATAATAACTTGTTTTAAGACTTGTTCAAAGCTGCAGTTGTCATTTATTTTTAAAACAAATAATATTTGGATAAAAAAAGGTAAGTGCCTAAGGAAATGGGGTGTGTGTGTGTGTGTGTGTGTGTGTGTGTGTGTGTGTGTGTGTGTGTGCGTGTGTGTGTGTGTGTGTGCGTGTGTGTGTGTGTGTGTGTGTGCGTGTGTGTGTGTGTGTGTGTGTGCGTGTGTGTGTCAAGTTCATGACATAAAACCAGCTTTTGTGTCATGAACCAGCTTGCATGTTAATTTTGCAGCGTCTGGTCAGAAATGGTAGATTGGTGGGTTTTGTTTGTTTGTTGACTTTTTGAGAACTCTTGGATAAATCTCTAATTTTTTTGTCAATAATTCTTTTAATTACAGGGCAGCTGCACAATGCCCGTCTCCCTTTGGAGGGAAGCAACCCTGGTGGAACTGGCAATTGGCCAACAGGTCAAAATTACACATGTTCGGTGCCAGGATTCTGGCTATGGATTACAGCTGCAAAGCACAACCTTTACAACAATTCAGGTATGTTGTCAATTCCTGAAGAAGTAAATTAATTTTAAGTAGATTTAGACATTTAAAGCAAAATGTGCATATATTTTAAAATTGAGGCATTCTAATTAAAATTATTTGCTAAACTTTGGAGATATACACAAAGTGTGAAAAGTGCCACTGCTCAGAGCTAACCTTGTAATTTTTTGTCAACTTCACAATTATGGAATGGCTTATTACATATTTTGATATCCTGGAAACCATTCAATATTTTCTGACTCAAGTCTATTATGCTTTGCCAAAAGAAGACTTAAATAAAGGAGAAACAACAATTAACATAAATGCACCACAAATCTGGAACCAACATCCACAATGTTAATGTTTTTGATGATGGTGTGTGACCAAATGTCATGCTTGTTGTTGTTGCTTCATTTACAGTTGCTGACTGTATGATATTTTATTATATGAATAACTTTGAACTTGCTGATTGCTGAAATGCACAAAACAAATGATCTTGGACTTAAAAAAACATAAACCTGAAGGAAATAGCATATGTAGCAAAAGATCAAACAAGTTGCTACTGTTATTTGACATTTAACCTTGGTGTTGGTTTTCCTTTTTTGTTCTCATTTTTAGATGATAACATGAAAATTGACATACCTGATTATATTTCTAATATAAAATACTATATTTTGTACTGTATTAACAGGAAAAAATGGAAGACAAAAAAGCGGCTGTCGTCATTGGTGTCATGGACACTGAAGACGAAAACGAAAAACATGTCCTCCTGGACAGTGATGAAGTCTATCGGATTGCTGCAGATTTGTGGAGTCCTTTTGATGAAATGCTGGAAGACGGGAGCCTCGTTGTGGATATTGAGGTTCACGGAAATGAGATAAAAAAATAATCAAAAAATAATTGCAATTTAAATAAATGTTTTCAGTTCAGTTTTTCAACTTTTTTTCACTATTAAAATTGTTGACTAATCTCTGTTTATGCTTTTTAAAGGTATTTGTTGTGTTTCACTCTTGAAATTTCAGGTCTTTTAGAATTTTTTGCTTGCTTTGTTATAGTTCATAAAATAATCAGTTAATCTGTTCAAATTAAATTGGTGATTACTATTGAATGACACTTTCTTCATATAACATAAACTTTGGTCATGACATTTACACCATATATATATACAAGTGGAAATCCTTCACATATTCAGTGATTGTGAGTCTGAAAAGTAGTATGATGAAATTTAACTTATACAATCATATCCCTTTTCCATGCATTAATTCACAACGTTTTCTGCCTGTTTTAAATATTCTCAACTCTTCCGGCGCTAGAGGGGGTAAAATGAATTAAACTTCACTTTTGACTTTTTTTCAGGTTATTCAGGTATGTGTGTGTGTGTGTGTGTGTGTGTGTGTGTGTGTGTGTGTGTGTGTGTGTGTTTGTCTTTGCTACATAGAGGGGACCAAAGCAAGACAGCACACTCACGGTGTGGGTACCAAATTTTTTGTGGGGACCAAAAACCTAGTCCCCACACCGTTTGCATTGAATTCAATGAAAAGAAGGTCAGGAGGATGCTCTGTCAAATTTTCAGACTAGTCCTCATAATTCACAAAAACCAACAGTTTGTGTATAAGTGTGTATAAGGTAGTCACTCAGTATCGGCCTCTATTGGTGGGTTGTGGTACTGCAGGAACACACACACACACACACAATACACACTAATCTTACTTTAGTGACATTGAAGGGACTCATAAAAATCTACTTCAGCGGATTATTTTAAATGACTTGAAATAATTTTATTTACTATTTGTTGATTTATAACCTTCACATTTGGAATCATTAGCGTGATTGCAGATTGGTTGTTAACTTCTTTAGTACTACATTGACATTTATGTAATTAATGTAGTAAATATTCTTAAAAATCTGTAAAAAAAAAAAAAGTATTTTATGACATGGTAGCTTATTACTGGAACCGCCATAATCTTCATATACTAGCATAATTTTGTTTATAGGTTTATACATGCAGAACCTGTAGGATAAAAGTCTTGTCAAAAAAACATTATCTCTTCAGACCATCATTAATTATTTATACAAAAAACTTTGTCTTAAATTATATTAAATTATTCTTTAAATGATTGCTTCTGAGTTGTAGTAACATCAGGAACTCATTCAGTTCTAAGGGAATGGAAAATGTACAGCTCTCCCATTTTTTCATTCATGTCGTCATTAAAATGTTTTGTTTTATTTTGTAATTTTGTGTAATTTTAGTTGAATATTTCTGCCCATGTTGTTTAAATGAAGTCAGTATTTTATTGCCACAACACTTTCCTTTGTAGTAGTGTCTAAAAACCAAGTCAAAGGAAATAAAACTTGAATAACTATACAAATGTACATTTTCAAGCAAACTATGCACTTATTGTTTTTGCCTGACTACAAATACATTGGGCTAATTTTAGATATTATTCAGAAAAATCACTAAGAGCAACTATCAACAGTATAATGGCAGATGACTTTAAAATAATAAATTTGTTATGGACCATCGATATGGAAAATTAAATAAAACAACTTCTTCCAGAGCTCAGAGGAAACTGAGGATTTTCATAAGATTTCTTTTAATATGCTTAACACTAAAATGTGTTTTTATTCATATTGAAAGTGTTTTCCACTGTTCTATTTAAATTGCTACTTTGTATTTATAATGGTTGCAATTAACAGATGCTATTAACATTGGTTTTATCAGGGTTGGAGAATTTTTGGAGTTGGGCGGGTTTTCCATTTCAGATCTGACAAGACTGCAGAATGGCAGCATGTTTATTTGTGAGAGTAAGGCTCATTCAGGGTAGAGAAGGAAATGGAGCTATGACCTCATCATTTAAAAGAAAACCCAGCTATAGTGACCAAAAATCAGACAGAAATACCAGGCATCATTGTCTCAATGGATGCTGAAAAGGCCTTTGACTGTGTTGAACTGGAGTACATGTTTGAAGTGCTCAGAAGATTTGGACTTGGAGAAATTTTATAAACTTGATAAAACTTAATTATAAAAAGCCCACAGTACCATCTTGACAATAGCCTCTTGTCAACACCCTGTGGGCTAGGAATGGGGATGGCGCAGGAAGCTGTCTTTCTCTGCTACTTTTCTCTTTGGCTGTAGTGCCACTTGCAATTGCAATTAGACAAAGCAATGATATTAAAGGTATATTAATAGGAACAAAATTGTATAAATATTATTATACGCTGATGATATACTTTAAACTTTGACAGACCCTGTGAAATCTACCTCAGCTCTAATTGATTGCGTCAACAAAATTTGGTAAAATATATGGGTATAAGGTAAATTATAGTAATCAGAAAATAATGCCTTTAAATGCCTGTGACCAGGGAGAATCAGTATTCATCAAGCCATTTTGATGGGCTTCTACAAGATTAAAGTATCTAGGAAACACATTGCATCTAGAATTAGTCAGCTGTACTCTGAAACATCAATCCTACGATTATTCATATTAAGGATAAATTGGTGAGATGGAAGAAGCTCCCCTTATCCTTTCTGGGGAGAGTTAGCCTTATTAAGATGATAATTCCCCCTAAGTTAATTTATCCAGTGTCTATGTTGTTTTTGTTTATTGACTCTAAAGATTTAGGTGTAATCAATAAAGCAATTGAAAACCTCAAATTAAAACTAAAGTCTTACAACTTCCCTGAACCTTGAGTGGATAGGGCCTGCCCAGGGTTGAAAACTATGTACCGTCTTTACGTGTAAGAATTATTTCAGTGTGGGCTACCCAAAAACACTGTAATCCATGGCCTGAGATCGAGGAAAGTGTTTGTAAACCCTGTCACCCCATAAATATGTTAAAACAAAACCAATAATTCCCACTCATTGTCAAAGATAACTTTCTAATTACTATACTATTAAGGCATGGGGCATTCTGTGGAACATGTTTGGTCAGAATAAAAATTTTTCATCTCAGACAACATTGGTGGATCTGACAGTAGAAGGTGGTGTCCTGATCTTAGATCTTAGCAAGATGCTGGCATTACTAGGATGGATACACTAAACTACAAAAGTTTAGAAGAGATTATAAACCTACGCCAGATGATAGACAGCTCTACATTACAATGTCATTAGGTGACGTAAAACCCATCCAAGCACTGAAAGATGCTTAGAAAAATGACTGGATATGTCAAAACTTTATCCAGCTGAACAGAAACAAAACTGAAGTTATCCTTGGACCTCAAGAGGAAGGATCTAGAGCAGGGGTGTCAAACTCCAGTCCTGAAGGGCCACTGTCCTGCAGTTTTTAGATGTGCCACAGGTGCAAAACACCTGAATCAAATGGCTTAATTACCTCCTCAGTTCTCCAGAACCTTGCTAATGACCTAATTATTCTATTCAGGTGTGGTGCAGCAGAGGCACTTCTAAAAGTTGCAGGACACCGGCCCTCGAGGACTGGAGTTTGACACCCCTGATCTAGAGTCAGCACACAGTTTCAGTTATTACAGGTAGAAACTAGAGATCAAGTCCTAAATCTGGAAGTAGTGATGGACTCTGACCTGAATTCTCAGAATCTTAAAAATAGTTACAAAGTTTTCATTGTAGACTGTGTGTTCTATGAATTTGTATTTTTGTGTTTTAATTACATAAACCACTTTGAACTACCTTGTTGCTGAAATGTGCTATACAAATAAACTTGATTGATGGACTGATGAAATAGTTAAGAAATACAAAATATCTAAAGAATCAGGTTACTAGACATTTACACCCGAAGGCAGAATTGATACCAAAGGATGAACACAAAACCAACTCTAGAGAAAGCCACAAGCATACCAGAAAGAGAAAATAGCAGTTGGAAAGATCAACCCTTCCTCTTGATCTGAATGAGACTATTGGTTTGGGAGAAAAGAAATTAAATCTTTCAGCAACAAAGATAGTAACCAACAATGTGGACATTTGGTCAGAATGAGCGGGATCTATAATTCCTAGTTTGATGTCATTCAGTAGTTAGTAAATTAATAATGGACAATGTTTCAATGATTCATACATAGGTGCAAGTGGCATATAAAAAATCTTAATTGTGTCTAAAAAGTAGTTAATTCATTTATATTTAATTAAAAATTTTCAAACTGAATAAAATTCAATTTAATATACCATGTAAATGTATGCTATGCATAACATTTGGTACAACATGGTTCATCAATATTGAGAACAGCGGTACAAGCATTTAAGTTAGCAGAGTTTAATCCACCACACTTCTTCAGATGTAGTCATTTGCAGCAATGTACCAATTTATATAATTTATTTAAAATCAAACAAAGAAATTTGAAAAAATATGTGCTATGTGGGATACTATGTGAAAACCAACAACTTTTAAACAGATTGTACCTATTACATGTAAACACAAAACAGAAACTTAGCCGACACAAGAGAGGAGGAAAAATCCTGACTTACCAATTACAAATTTACAATTCTTTGCATTCCAACTGCTTTTTAAAACAACTACTTTTAAAAACATAGATAGTTAATTAGTGTCCATGCCATCAAATCAAACACGCAGTCCCTTTAAATTACTTCAGGAAGATACTTGAGTCATTTGGATTTACAAACATGGATATACCGGACGGGTGGAAGCTCGTAGTTTGTGTGTCACTTGTCTCCACCCGGGGCCACGCTGACTAACAAATGAAGCGCACCTTTAAAGGAACTAATTAAGAGCCCTGGGCAAAGCAGCTCAGCACGTGGAAAAGTAAGTAATTTCTCTTATTTTAAATGTATTTTATTATACTGGTTTAATTAAAAGATTTAATGAACTGTGATGCTAGCCGAGCTTCTTTTTAAAACTCTATAAAGCCACACAAAAGCATACCACAGAAGTAAATTGAAGATTTACTTAAGTTAATATGGACAAGATTGCGTTTACATTAGCTACCTGTCATGTAAGCTGTTTTCCTTGTGTCCCGACATACTGTTCTAGGTTTAAGTATTTCCAAAAAATTACTATATGTTAACATATGCAAGCCAAAATATTTCACTATATCCTGAAAACTTTTGTCTTCCAATTAAGGTGGAAGGTTCCTGATTGACTTGAACTACTAACGCCATTTTGACTTTGAAATGAAAGTTTTAAAACTTTATTTGAAAAAGATGGTTTTAAAAATGATTACCTGTGCTCTAACAGGATAATGACATCAGTAAAAAGAAGAATACCAAGGTGGGTCTGTGTGTATGAGCATTACAATTCAGATATTTCCATAAATAACATTTTAAAGTATTAACAAAATAATTTTGAAGCAATGAAGGTCATACTCGATAGACTTCTGATCTGCCATTCACGGTTTTTGTGTGTTTAGGACGAGGTGTGTTCGCCACGGCTCCTTTTAAAAAAGGAGATTTTGTGGTGGCTTTGACAAACTCTGAAGAATCACAAAGAAGGAGAACACTGTATCATAGTGCATGTACTGTCTTCATGTTTGACTTCTTGTGGCATGAAAGATGGTGGTGGTAAGTCCAGAGTTTATAATAAATTAATGTAAGTCTGCAAAATTCTGGAGCTCTTCAAAGCCAATGGGACTGGATTCAGGAGGGCTGTTATGTAGTGTTATATTTTTACCAAGATAACTAAAAAAATATTAAACAGACTAACAATTGTCTCTTTTACCCCACCCCCCACACCTTATTTGTAAAGTATTGATGCATCCTAAGAGGATAACAGTCTTGGAAGATTAGTCAATGATGACAACAAAATCCAAATTGTACAATAAAAAGATATTGGTAGATGGAAAGCCACACCTGTGCTTATTTGCCATCAAAGATATAAACCCTGGAGAGGAAATAACTTACCACTATGGAGGAACTGACTGGCCATGGAGGGACTTCTCAAGGTTAAACCTATGTTTAGTCTGTGTGTCTATTGAAGAGGTTAAAATCCTGAAGACTGGAATATTGCATTTTGTGGAATTGATTTGGGAGCGAATACAATCTTAAAGTTTAAGATGGAAGTCGATTGATACAATTTCAATGTATGTACCTTGAAAAACTTTGAGGAAAATATGTTAAGAATATGTATATATTTTAGATTTTATACATATAGTCTTAAGGTAGTTAAATTTAATTAAAAGTATGAAAAGAAAAACACGTCTCGTGACGACTTCTTAGGTAATCATTTGAACCGGTAAAAGTGATGCAGAAGTTTGAGACTTTATGATGAAGGATGACGGCTAAACCGAACCAGAAATAGGTTTTTAGTCGATCTGCAGCTGAATTTCTTTTGTTTTGTTCTATATTGTTGTTGAGGTGGTCAGTGGATTGGAACAAAAGATGGCCAGTCTTGTTGCAGTATTAAAAGACTATTCTTTTCTTTTCCTAAGGTTGACAAAGAACCAACTGTGACTGAGGGTGTTGAGGTTGAGCCTGCTGGCTCAGCAAATCAAGCTCCACCAAAGTCAAAGTCCTCCAAGACAAAGGTAATAATTTCTGAACTTCTTTTCACTGGGCTTCTAGCCCAACTGGAGATGTCTGGGAGATTCTGTTGGTACGGTTGCATTGGAAGAAATGTAATATTTCCTTCAAATGCTCCATAAACTATGAACTTAACAGGCTTTTTTCAGCAGTCCTGGTAACACACACTAGTCTGGTGTGATGTCATTGTGGGGTCTCTACCAGCTGAAGTGTTTAGTGAATGGTTGTTTGGGGCCATACACATATTTCTGGTTTACAGTACAAGTGAGGACCCCGTTTGAGGTTTCTTTTGGTCAAAATTTAGTCCCTTTTTTGTGTAACTATAGATCTTGTCTGCCCTCAGTAGCATGATTGACAGCTGGATTAAGACACAATGTATGTTTCAAATCAGGGAATACGACGGAAACATGTTTACAGTCCAATCCAGTGACGTCTACTTCGATTAATGTTTGAAACGGTTTAAGTGATACTGAAGTTTGAGACTTTATGATGAAGGATGACTGCTAAACCGAACCAGAAATAGGTTTTTAGTCGGACATCACTACTGTGATTCATTGACAATGTACCATGCTGATCTGCAGCTGAATTTCTTTTGATTTGCTCTATATTGTTGTTGAGGTGGTCAGTGGATTGGAACAAAAGATGGCCAGTCTTGTTGCAGTATTAAAAGACTATTCTTTTCTTTTCCTAAGGTTGACAAAGAGCCAACTGTGATTGAAGGTGTTGAGGTTGATTCTGCTGGCTCAGCAGATGAAGCTCCACCAATGTCAAAATCCTCCAAGACAAGGGTATTAATTTCTGAACTTCTTTTTATTGATAAGCTTCTAGCCAACTGAGATGTCTGGGAGATTTGTCAGTACAATTCCCTTTCAAAGAAATGTAATATTTCCTTCAAATGCTCCATAAACTGTGAACTTAACAGGCTTTTTTCAGCAGTCCCGGCAACACACACTAGTCTGGTCTGATGTCATTGTGGGGTCTCTACCAGCTGAAGTGTTTAGTGAATGGTTGTTTGGGGCCATACACATATTTCCGGTTTACAGTACAAGTGAGGACCCCGTTTGAGGTTTCTTTTGGTCAAAATTTAGTCCCTTTTTTGTGTAACTATAGATCTTGTCTGCCCTCAGTAGCATGGTTGACAGCTGGCTTAAGACACGATGTATGTTTCAAATCAGGGAATACGACGGAAACATGTTTACAGTCCAATCCAGTGACGTCTACTTCGATTAACGTTTGAAATAGTTTAAGTGATACTGAAGTTTGAGACTTTATGATGAAGGATGACTGCTAAACCGAACCAGAAATAGGTTTTTAGTCGGACATCACTACTGTGATTCATTGACAATGTACCATGCTGATCTGCAGCTGAATTTCTTTTGATTTGCTCTATATTGTTGTTGAGGTGGTCAGTGGATTTGAACAAAAGATGGCCAGTCTTGTTGCGGTATTAAAAGACTATTCTTTTCTTTTCCTAAGGTTGACAAAGAACCAACTGTGACTGAGGGTGTTGAGGTTGAGCCTGCTGGCTCAGCAAATCAAGCTCCACCAAAGTCAAAATCCTCCAAGACAAAGGTATTAATTTCTGAACTTCTTTTTATTGATAAGCTTCTAGCCCAACTGGAGATGTCTGGGAGATTTGTCAGTACAATTTCCTTTCAAAGAAACGTAATATTTCCTTCAAATGCTCCATAACTATGAACTTCACAGGCTTTTTCAGCAGTCCCAGCAACACACACTAGTCAGGTCTGATGTCATTGTGGGGTCCATAGCAGCTGGAGTCTTTAGTGAATGGTTGTTTGGGGCCATACACACATTTCTGGTTTACAGTAAAAGTGAGGACCCCGTTGGAGGTTATTTTGGTCAAATTTAATCCCTTTTTTGTGTTACTATAGATCTTGTCTGCCCTCAGTAGCATGGTTGACAGCTGGCTTAAGACACGATGTATGTTTCAAATCAGGGAATACGACGGAAACATGTTTACAGTCCAATCCAGTGACGTCTACTTCGATTAATGTTTGAAACAGTTTAAGTGATACTGAAGTTTGAGACTTCATGATGAAGGATGACTGCTAAACCAAACCAGAAACCAAACCAGAAATAGGTTTTTAGCCGAACATTACTGCTGTGATTCATTGACAATGTACTATGCTGATCTGCAGCTGAATTTCTTTTGGTTTGTTCTATATTGCTGTTGAGGTGGTCAGTGGATTGGAACAAAAGATGGCCAGTCTTGTTGCAGTATTAAAAGACTATTCTTTTCTTTTCCTAAGGTTGACAAAGAACCAACTGTGACTGAGGGTGTTGAGGTGTAGCCTGCTGGCTCAGCAAATCAAGCTCCACCAAAGTCAAAGTCCTCCAAGACAAAGGTAATAATTTCTGAACTTCTTTTCACTGGGCTTCTAGCCCAACTGGAGATGTCTGGGAGATTCTGTTGGTACGGTTGGATTGGAAGAAATGTAATATTTCCTTCAAATGCTCCATAAACTATGAACTTAACAGGCTTTTTTCAGCAGTTCTGGTGACACACACTAGTCTGGTCTGATGTCATTGTGGGGTCCATAGCAGCTGGAGTCTTTAGTGAATGGTTGTTTGGGGCCATACACACATTTCTGGTTTACAGTAAAAGTGAGGACCCCGTTGGAGGTTAATTTTGGTCAAAATTTAATCCCTTTTTTGTGTTACTATAGATCTTGTCTGCCCTCAGTAGCATGGTTGACAGCTGGCTTAAGACACGATGTATGTTTCAAATCAGGGAATACGACGGAAACATGTTTACAGTCCAATCCAGTGACGTCTTCTTAGATTAATGTTTGAAACAGTTTAAGTGATATTGAAGTTTGAGACCTCATTATGAAGGATGACTGCTAAACCGAACCAGAAATAGGTTTTTAGTCAACCATTACTGCTGTGACTCATTGACTATGTACTATGCTGATCTGCAGCTGAATTTCTTTTGGTTTGCTCTATTTTGTTGTTGAGGTGGTCAGTGGATTTGAACAAAAGATGGCCAATCTTGTTGCAGTATTAAAAGACTATTCTTTTCTTTTCCTAAGGTTGACAAAGAACCAAGTGTGACTGAGGGTGTTGAGTTTGAGCATGCTGGCTCAGCAGATGAAGCTCCACCAAAGTCAAAGTCCTCCAAGACAAAGGTAATAATTTCTGAACTTCTTTTCACTGGGCTTCTAGCCCAACTGGAGATGTCTGGGAGATTCTGTTGGTACGGTTGCATTGGAAAAAATGTAATATTTCCTTCAAATGCTCCATAAACTGTGAACTTAACAGGCTTTTTTCAGCAGTCCCGGCAACACACACTAGTCTGGTCTGATGTCATTGTCGGGTCTCTACCAGCTGACGTGTTTAGTGAATGGTTGTTCTGGGCCATACCCCTATTTCCGGTTTACAGTACAAGTGAGGACCCCGTTTGAGGTTTCTTTTGGTCAATATTTAGTCCCTTTTTTGTGTAACTATAGATCTTGTCTGCCCTCAGTAGCATGGTTGACAGCTGGCTTAAGACACGATGTATGTTTCAAATCAGGGAATACGACGGAAACATGTTTACAGTCCAATCCAGTGACGTCTACTTCGATTAACGTTTGAAATAGTTTAAGTGATACTGAAGTTTGAGACTTTATGATGAAGGATGACTGCTAAACCGAACCAGAAATAGGTTTTTAGTCGGACATCACTACTGTGATTCATTGACAATGTACCATGCTGATCTGCAGCTGAATTTCTTTTGATTTGCTCTATATTGTTGTTGAGGTGGTCAGTGGATTTGAACAAAAGATGGCCAGTCTTGTTGCAGTATTAAAAGACTATTCTTTTCTTTTCCTAAGGTTGACAAAGAACCAACTGTGACTGAGGGTGTTGAGGTTGAGCCTGCTGGCTCAGCAGATGAAGCTCCACCAATGTCAAAGTCCTCCAAGACAAAGGTATTAATTTCTGAACTTCTTTTTATTGGTAAGCTTCTAGCCCAACTGGAGATGTCTGGGAGATTTGTCAGTACAATTTCCTTTCAAAGAAACGTAATATTTCCTTCAAATGCTCCATAAACTATGAACTTCACAGGCTTTTTTCAGCAGTCCCGGCAACACACACTAGTCTGGTCTGATGTCATTGTGGGGTCCATAGCAGCTGGAGTCTTTAGTGAATGGTTGTTTGGGGCCATACACACATTTCTGGTTTACAGTAAAAGTGAGGACCCCGTTGGAGGTTAATTTTGGTCAAAATTTAATCCCTTTTTTGTGTTACTATAGATCTTGTCTGCCCTCAGTAGCATGGTTGACAGCTGGCTTAAGACACGATGTATGTTTCAAATCAGGGAATACGACGGAAACATGTTTACAGTCCAATCCAGTGACGTCTACTTCGATTAATGTTTGAAACAGTTTAAGTGATACTGAAGTTTGAGACTTCATGATGAAGGATGACTGCTAAACCAAACCAGAAACCAAACCAGAAATAGGTTTTTAGGCGAACATTACTGCTGTGATTCATTGACAATGTACTATGCTGATCTGCAGCTGAATTTCTTTTGGTTTGTTCTATATTGCTGTTGAGGTGGTCAGTGGATTGGAACAAAAGATGGCCAGTCTTGTTGCAGTATTAAAAGACTATTCTTTTCTTTTCCTAAGGTTGACAAAGAACCAACTGTGACTGAAGGTGTTGAGTTTGAGCCTGCTGGCTCAGCAAATCAAGCTCCACCAAGTCAAAGTCCTCCAAGACAAAGGTAATAAATTGTGGACTTCTTTGTATTGGTAAGCTTCTAGCCCACCTGGATATGTCTTGGAGATTTGTCAGTAAAGTTAACTTTTAAAGATATTTA
Organism: Poecilia reticulata; assembly: GCF_904066995.2. NCBI lineage: Eukaryota > Metazoa > Chordata > Actinopteri > Cyprinodontiformes > Poeciliidae > Poecilia > Poecilia reticulata. Next base: position 80,158 of record NW_027675137.1, on the reverse strand, counting down.
ATATTTTCTTCAAATGCTTCATAAACTGTGAATTTAACATGTTTTTTTCAGCAGTCCCGGCACACACACTAGTCTGGTCTGATGTCATTGTGGGGTCCATAGCAGCTGAAGTGTTTAGTGAATGGTTGTTTGGGGGCATACACACATTTCTGGTTTTCAGTAAAGTGAGGACCCCGTTTGAGGTTTATTTTGGTCAAAATTTAGTCCCTTTTTGTGTAACTATTGATCTTGTCTGCCCTCAGTAGCATAGTTGACAGCTGGATTAAGACACGATGTATGTTTCAAATCAGTTAATATGACGGAAACATGTTTACAGTCCAATCCAGTTATGTCTACTTCGATTAACGTTTGAAACAGTTTAAGTGATACTGAAGTTTGAGACTTCATGATGAAGGATGACTGCTAAACCAAACCAGAAATAGGTTTTAGGCGAACATTACTGCTGTGATTCATTGACAATGTACTATGCTGATCTGCAGCTGAATTTCTTTTGATTTGTTCTATATTGTTGTTGAGGTGGTCAGTGGATTGGAACAAAAGATGGCCAGTCTTGTTGCAGTATTAAAAGACTATTCTTTTCCTAAGGTTGACAAAGAACCAACTGTGACTGAGGGTGTTGAGGTTGAGCCTGCTGGCTCAGCAAATCAAGCTCCACCAAAGTCAAAGTCCTCCAAGACAAAGGTAATAATTTCTGAACTTCTTTTCACTGGGCTTCTAGCCCAACTGGAGATGTCTGGGAGATTCTGTTGGTACGGTTGCATTGGAAGAAATGTAATATTTCCTTCAAATGCTCCATAAACTATGAACTTAACAGGCTTTTTTCAGCAGTTCTGGTGACACACACTAGTCTGGTCTGATATCATTGTGGGGTCTACAGCAGCTGAAGTGTTTAGTGAATGGTTGTTTGGGGCCATACACATATTTCCGGTTTACAGTACAAGTGAGGACCCCGTTTGAGGTTTCTTTTGCTCAAATTTTGTCCCTTTTTTGTGTAACTATAGATCTAGTCTGCCCTCAGTAGCATGGTTGACAGCTGGCTTAAGACACGATTTATGTTTCAAATCAGGGAATACGACGGAATCATGTTTACAGTCCAATACAGTGACGTCTTCTTAGATTAACGTTTGAAACGGTTTTAGAGATACGGAAATTTGAGACTTTACGATGAAGGATGACTGCTAAACCGAACCAGAAATAGGTTTTTATTCTAACATTACTGCTGTTATTCCTTTACAATGTACCATGCTGATCTTCAGCTGAATTTCGTTTGGTTTGTTCTATATTGTTGTTGAGGTGGTCAGTGGATTTGAACAAAAGGTGGCCAGTCTTGTTGCAGTATTAAAACACTATTTTTTTCTTTTCCTAAGCTTGACAAAGAACCAATTGTGACTGAGTGTGTTGAGTTTGAGCATGCTGGCTCAGCAGATCAAGCTCCAACAAGTCAAAGTCCTCTAAGAGAAAGGTAATAATTCTGAACTTCTTTTCACTGGGCTTCTAGCCCACTGGAGATGTCTGGGAGGTTTGTCAGTACAGTTACCTTTAAAAGACATGTAATAATTCTTTCAAATGCACCTTAAACACTGATCCTAACAGGCCTTTTTTTGCAGTACTTGCAACACACACTAGTCTGGCCTGATGTCATTGTGGGAACTATAGCAGCTGAAGTCTTTAGTGAATGGTTGTTTGGGGCCATACACACATTTCTGGTTTACAGTAAAGTGAGGACCCCGTTTGAGGTTTATTTTGGTCAAAATGTAATCCCTTTTTTGTGTAACTATAGATCTTGTCTGCCCTCAGTAGCATGGTTGACAGCTGGCTTAAGACATGATGTATGTTTCAAATCAGGGAATATGACGGAAACATGTTAGCAGTCCTATCCAGTGACGTCTTCTTAGATTAATGTTTGAAACAGTTTAAGTGATACTGAAGTTTGAGACTTTATGATGAAGGATGTCGGCTAAACCGAACCAGAAACAGGTTTTTAGTCGAACATTACTGCTGTGATTAATAGACAATGTACTATGGTGATCTCCAGCTGAATTTTTTTGGTTTGTTCTATATTGTTGTTGAGGTGGTCAGTGGATTTGAACAAAGATGGCCAGTCTTGTTGCAGTATTAAAAGACTTCTCTATTCTTTTCCTAAGGTTGACAAGAACCAACTGTGACTGAAGGTGTTGAGGTTGAGCATGCTGGCTCAGCAGATGAAGCTCCACCAAAGTCAAAGTCCTCCAAGACAAAGGTATTAATTTTTCAACTTTTTATTGGTGGGCTACTAGCCCAACTGGAGATGTCTGAGATTTTGTTAGTATGGTTACCTTTCTAAGAAATTTAATATTTCCTTAAAATGATCTATAAACTGTGATCTTAACTTGCTTACTTGATGAAGGATTACTGTATATCTGAAGCAGAAACGGCTTTGTAGTAGAATCACACAGCTGTGATACAACATTCCTTTTGACTAGTCAATGTTTTTTATGTTATTTAGATGTTTTTTTTCTATTTGTCCCAATGTTGGCAAGCCTCTTGCTTACAATATTCAGGTTTATTTTAAAGTACATTACATTTTCAAATATTACGTCACTGACTTCAGAATTAAAAGTCAGCCCTAATTTATAGTAACATCAGGACTTCATTGACTTGTGGGTAGGGTTAGAGTTAGTAACAATTACCTTAGATGTTTACAAATATATATTTTTGGTATAATTGAGAAAAATAGCTTTTCATGGTGAGAAAGGTACAGTTATTAATTGGTTTAGGTCCTGTATTTAACTGTATTTTGCAGGAAGGGTCTAATCAGGCATGAGTGTATTTTACAATTTCAGAAAACCCTTCAATTATGATATTGCTTTGGTAACTTCATTTCATTGTTTTAAACTTGTTATTAACTTTGGTTTTAAGGTTGCCAACCATGCAAGAGGAGGACTTGGAATGAGGGAGAGGTCCTTGCAGTCAAAAGCACTTGATGGCATTCATCACCACTGTAGAGTTCCAGGAAAAGCAGACTGTGATAAGTGTTTAAAACGGGAGCCTGTTGCACTCAGAAACAGAAATTGGCTGGCTGTTAAGTTTTACGTTAAAAACGGCTCTTAAAACAAAGTTTAAAACATTTAATTTCATGCTGCTTTTAAGTGCTTTTAGTTAGTCATGTCATAGACATTTCAGTTTGCTGTTTTTTTTTAAATACAGAAAGTAGTATATCTTTTAGTTTTGGCTTTGTTGCAGTACCTTTTTACTGACAGTAATTTCAGTTTGTACTTTTTAAGTTCATTTGTTGGTTTAAATATTTACGGGAAACAAGCATCCTGTAAAGAGCTTGGTTAAGCAATAATGTTTATTCTTCAGCATACTTTTTACGCCTTAGTCAATCATTTAGTACATAGAAGCAAGATAAAAAATACCTTTCATCTATTTTCAGATGCGTGAAAAGTACATCATATCTGAGTTGTTGTAGATGCTTATGGCTGTGGGCAGGGAGGATTGTCTATATTATTCGGTATTCTAATGGATCTGAAGATGCCTCAGTGTTCAAACATATGAAAGAGGATGATCGGGGTTGTCTGTAATGTTTGTATTACAATCAATCAGTCAATAGGTTTATTCGACAAAACTCATTACATGAGTGAAAGTGAGCAGACAGAACAAAAACCTTCAAAGAATCCTTTTTTGAACAACCATCTCCAGAGGATTTCAACAGTAGTCCCCGGAACAGAACCAGCCTTCTTTATCAGGCTGTTAAGTCTTTTCAGGTCCCTGGCTCAGATGCTATTTAAACAGATGATGACAGAAGAGATGACACTCTCAACAACAGACTTGTAGAGTAAATTAATCAATCAAGATTACTGCTGTGGCCCATCTTCTCGTAATTACAGGTTGTTCCTGGACGAGAGATTTACAGTCAATCAGAAGAACACAAATTATGATATAATTTGCTAGGAAAGGTTTTTTTGCAGAAATGTATGCATCATTTTAATCCCTTTATGTAATGTCTTTAAAAGAATACATTTAACAAAGCGTAATATGCTGCTCAATACTAGAATTTGACATATCTTGAGTGGCTACTCAATTTTCTTTTGTACCAAAGTGTAGATTTCATTGTGCATTGAGTCATAGTGGCTGTCAAGCACTTTGAACCGGAAACTGTGCTACAGGTACTAAGAATGTAATAAAAACTAATTAGTGTGTATTTATGTCCCCACCCATTACTAAAACCTGACAGTCCCCAAGAGTCACCTTCTTATCATGTTTGGAACTCTAGTTAGTCTTATTGCAATTTAAAGTGATATGTTTGTTCACTGCCCCTCTAGCATGCTACTTGATTTTTTGCAGAGCTGTGCTACTTTCAGAAAGGGAGGTTCCCAGAAAGCATGGTCTTGTCTTTAGTCCCAGTAGGGCATATAAACAAGGCTGTGTGTGTGTGTGTGTGTGTGTGTGTGTGTGTGTGTGTGTGTGTGTGTGTGTGTGTGTGTGTGTGTGTGTGCGTGTGTGTGCATGTTTGGTGTTTGTGTAATTAGACTCTGATGGTGAGGCTGTGAACCTGCTGTGTTGTGCTTAAAAGTAAAGAGAGAAACGTTAAAGTACAACTGAAAACCACGTATTCCTTTAAGTCTGTAACAGCGCAGCTACTGTAAAAGATCTGAAAAAAGTCGGTTAGCAAGTTGCTAACATGTAAACAATTGCAGTTCCTATTTGCGGCAGAAGTTGTGCCCATATATTATACAAAGTTTCAAACCTTCATTTACACCATATACATGCAAAATGTACCATTGTGCACTGTGTAATATACATAACAATGAACTGACAGCTCTTTCTATGACTCCTCACATTGTGATGAAATCACGCACAAATCAGAGACCAAATTGCAGCAAAATTTTTCCTACCATCTCAAAACTTAAGATTCCCCCTCAAAGCATTAAAATTATATAAATTCTACTATAAAGTAAGAGATCACAATAAAAAATACCACTTTTATCAGTTCCCAAACGTGGGTTTTCTGCACAGTCAGGTTGGAGAAATCCCCCTCCGCACCATTTAGCTTTTAGTTTCCACGCACGAAGCAGGAAGATAACGGAGAGGGTAATCAGCTTGGCTCGAGTGATCTTTGAAGCAGGAGCGCCGTTGTTAGCACCTCATTCAGAGCTGCTAAAATTCATTCAGAGAGCATGGGAGGGGGTTTCAGGTGAATTTCGACCCTGACGTGAGGTTACAAAGCCAATATTTTTAAAGTATCCAAAGTTAAGAGTCTTCTCTGTGTCAAGTCATACCGAACATTGTCGGTCAGCCGACCGAAAATGTACTTTCTACACCGTATTTGATGACAGGGCATGTAAATGGACACGCCCCTTTAAATCCGTCAGCTGATTTTAATTAGCCGGAAAACCATAACATTTTGGGCAAAATTGTATGCGGGATAGTTTTTGAAGGATGAAAGCCTTTAGCGGACCATAAAATAAAAATAAAAACACGTGTAGCGGTTTTTTTTACGGAGAAATCCAAACCTGAGAGTATTGCTCAAATGGATAATGACAACCCAAACAAGCGAGAGGTTCATATTGAAAATGACAAAACCATTAACATTTCTGTTGATGAGAAGAGACGCAGATACAAGGGCAAAACAATATAATTATTGTTAATATATGAATCGAAGCGTCAATCTTCCTACCTAAGAGTCTTTCTACTTTTTTTGCATTTCAGCAGCAGTCATTCAGAAAATATGTATTCTCAAGAGTGCATATTTGCAATTCTTATAATTCTCATAGCCATTCTTCAAGACTATCTCTTGAAGCATATATATATATATATATATATATATATATATATATATATATATATTATATATATATATATATATATATATATATATATATATATATATTAATCATTATTTATTTGTGACATTATTAATAATTATTTACTTGTCTTTGTATAGTTACATAAATATGTATTGCTATTGTAACCGGATCCTTTTCTGCGTTGTGCTGGTTTTTGAGTGAATGGACCGTGACACAGTTTCTTTCAAGCGGATGATTCTCGGTTTATTTCTGACGAAAATACAGACAAAACAACCGTGTTATAGGCTGCCCGCTCCAAGTCCTACACCAAACAAAGTATAAAACAAAATTAACTTAATAGATCTATAAATAAACTGAATGTATTTAGATGGAAAAATGAAAAGCACACACCTTTCCCGCAGGACAACATGACATGTCAAAAGGGGAGGGGCTAAGGGGCGCAAACAATTTAAAGACAATACCACAGAAGAAGAAATAAAACGGAGGGGCTTCAGATCTTAAATAACATGGTTAAAACAATGACAGAGGTGTTTCAGTAAGATAAGGACCAAGACAAATAACCAAAGAAGACATTTTATGTAATTATAATAAAAGAGAATTACAACCAGGTTACATTATTACTAAATAATTTATTAATTTATGAACGGCTGTGCTTTGTAATTTGCTCTTCATACATCAATATCAGAATATTCTATTCCTATTCTATTGTTATAGCCACTAATCATATTTAAATATGCTGAACTATGTAATAAAAACATACTTAAAAAATACAATTGCTTATAAAGCTTTGACAGATGTTTGAATATGGTTTCCAGTAACAAAAACGCGTGTTATGATTGATTAAATGCGCTGATACGTCATCGTGACTGTTAAACACATAACGCTGAGACTCATCAACACTCATCAACAGAGCGCTGTTCATGACAGTGATGAAAAAGCAATGCTATTTAATAAGACTTAAATCTAATACATTTTGAACTTTGAATAAAAGCCACAGTAAAACATGAGTAACGAAGGGAAATAAGGAGTATATCTGATTTTGAATCTAATTATTTAAATTTTGCTTAAATGGTTTGCACCTCCGGTTTGCACCTGTGGTTTTGTGTAATCCTAGCCCGCCGTTAATTTTATTAACTGCGGGATGAAGAAAAAAGACCTATAAGTATGGATGTGACCATGACTCTGAGGTGGATAATTTCTCCCAATGCCCGCTTTTGCCGACAGTCCTGCTTTAGTGTGTTAGTTGTTATGTCTGTGGCGAGAACAAGAGCACAAACAAGAACACGTTAACCTGCCACGGCTTTATGGACATGCGCAGTTGAGTGGCTTTAAGTGGCGTTCAATGAACGTCACCAGCATTTGATGAGCGCCTCTCCCACAGTAAATTACATTTATATTTTCTATTTAATATTTTTTTATGACAGTGATGAAGAAGCAGTGTTATTTAATAACAGTTTATGCCAATACATTTTGAACTTTCAACAAAAGTCACAGTAAGGCATAAGTAACGAAGGGAATTAATAATTAGTCTATATAATTTTGAATGTTATAATTAATTCTAATTCGATAAAAAATAAATGCAATTCAAAATGTTTGTTTCAAACCCGAATTGTACATGAGACTTAAAATTGGTGCCAATCTTTCTTGAATTGATTTAACAAGCATGTAAAAGCCACAGTCGTAATCGAAGTGGAAATGTCTGAGTCCTCCTGAATGCCTCTGACGCATGACGTGACGTTCTTTGCCGTTACTTCTCACTTCTTCGTTTGTCCCCAACAGGTAAGCGGTGTGTTATTTGGGTCTGTCGTGATAATAAAATTATAAACAATGAGAACGGTTTCCTTGTCAAATAGTTATTACATAATTGCTTCTTAAGTGTGGCTGTAACTTAATAAAGCTGAAAGCCGCTATACGGAGTTTTTTTCTGATAGCAAACAATCATTAGCATATGCTAAAATTGACGGTATCACTCGTATGAAACCTGTCCATTCAGATTGCAGAGGGTATTTCCAATTGACTTAATTTATAACCATGTATGTTAGTATTTGTCTTCATGATCAGCTTCTATTCAGCTAAATATGTATAAATTGCTACGGTAACCTCGGAGTTGATTAGACTTTTCAGTTCAACTGAAACGGACTGTCAGCCGTTAAGAGGCTGTTCGATAAACGTTGCTTTGTTCTTGGGTTGTGACGTGCAGAGCTGGCTTGCAATAATCAGAAAATGTAAGAGATGAAAGACGGTTTCATTCTTAAAGATATTAATAATCGCTTCTTAACGAATCGCCATACCATAATGAAGTTATAAACCGCTAACCCTCCTATTTCTGATGGGTGCCGACCGTTAGCATGATATGCTATCATTGACGCCTACTATATATCTTAACTGAAAACCATTCTATTCAGAATGAGGAATGTATAATAATTTAATTAACCTTATGCAGTATAGTTTCCATAATCTAATTTATAAACATATATTGTTAGCATTTGTCTTTATGGTCATCAAAGTAGTTAAAAAGAAATGCAACCGCGGCAATTAATTGGACTTTGCGGTTAAAAAACGTTGCTTTCCGTTAACTGTTGGAATTCACCTAAATATACACAACGTGTTGTGTATTTTTCTGATCAAGTCAATAATTGTGAGATAACACACAGTGTCTTTTCACAGATGAAAGAAAACTGCTCACCAGCGTTCTTTGCCTGGTAAGTACATTGCAAAGTTCAGCAGCCTGTCGAGCGCAAATGTTTTTAACAATAAATTTGGAAATATACGATTAGACAGTGACAATGTGGAAAACCTGAATGTTTTTGACAGTTTCATTCTGAACCACCATTTTATGAACGCAGAAATCTCACAAATTGGACTGAAATATTTAAAGCTTTTTAGCAAACTTCCTCATTTTGTTGAAATATTTTTTTCTGGACTGTGCTACCATCTTTGTGCACTAAACAAATGTGTAACAAGGTGGTGATCTTATGAGCTGTCTAAAATCCATATACATTACAATCTTAGTATCTAAAAACAGACTCGATGTCTTTTTAAAAAATCCTCTTAGACAGAACCTTGTCTGGAAACATAAATAAGGTAATAGTGTCACTCCCAACTCTTCATTGCAATAGAATTTCAAATGCACTATTAAAATGGCCCTATTAGGGACAGATGCTCACAGCAGAAGCAGAGTGATGCAAACATAGGACTGCTGCTTTTTACGTTAGGCTGTTTTGTCTATGTGCCTTTGTTAAATAAATTCAATAAATTTAACTGTTATTTCCCTCCTTTCAGACAACCTAGATATTTCCACCAAATTCTGCTCAGTGAGGTGAGTACTAGCAGCATGTGGCTTTATTTGATTTAAAAAGTTAACTGAAACGTCCAGAAATGTCTAGATCAAAGCAGCTTGTGTACAGAGGACAAAGAACCTTAGCGGATATGTGTGTTCTGGACTCCTGAAGGTTTTCTGGTCAGCTAATAACAAACTGTTTCTACTCTCCCTCACAGAGAGAAGTGGACCCAAACACCTTTCTCCCTGGTGAGCGGATGTTTCAACGTGGATCAGCCGAGCTGTCACAGCTGATCCAACTTGACTCACACACAATTTGAATAAAATCATGTCCACAAACATTTGCTTTAAATTAGATTCCAACAGGATATGTTGGTTATGCTCACATGACACCCTGTTGTCCAAAACCCTGTAAGAAACATGACTCAGTACAGCAACAACCCTCTGAGTTGTTTTCTGGACTCACAATGAGGTTTTCTGTCACTCACTTTAAGCTCTGTGATCAAAAAGGTCCAAGTCAACAGTAAAATCTTCTAAAGCAGCTGGCTCTTTTATCTGTTGGTATGCTGGGATGCATCTTATTTCAGTAAGAATATCATAATCTCCATTCATTGAACTATTTCCATAAAGGTCATGAAACACAGCAACAACCCAATTCACACCACAAGCTTAGTTCACAATAGTAGTAGGTATGAATCTCTTCACAGTTTGAACCTTTTCAGATGAAATCTGACCCAGAAGCTGCTCTGTTGAGAATGTTTCATTTGGATGTCTATTGGCTGTTCTTTGTCTCGCAGGTGTTCCACGGACCCTCTTTTCTAACCACTGTCGGAAGCATTTTAATTTTCCAACTGTGTTTTTTCCTTTCCTCTTCCTTCCAACATATCTGGAAAACCATTTACTGTGCATTTTACTATCCCATCCCTAAACTCTCCTACGAATTTCTTCAAAAACCAGCATCCCAATAGGTGGCCTGGTTTTTCCGAATTCAGGAGCCTGGTTTACCAGTAACCAGAGTTCCCTTTATTTCTTCAACCATCAGTTTACTGCCAAATTGATGTTTGCCTGTCTCTCTTAATCTAGTTTACCAGTAACTAGATCTGTTTTCCACTCACATCTTACGTCCTGTGACCTCTGAACAGTTCTTCTATTGATTTTGTGACATGAATTTTGTGGCATTGATTTTGTGGCTATACATTTGAGAAATCCTACTTCTATCGAGTTCATCAGTAACTCATCTGACTATCATTGAGAATCTGAGAGAATCTCCCCTCTCACTGCTCTGTCTTTCCTGTCTACCTCTCTCCACCGTAAGAGTAAATAACTAGGAAGCTTCACACATCTAAGACGTCATTTTTGAGTAATCTCTTAAGTTTGAAAAGCTTCCATTTAAAAATTGGCCAAAAATAAATACTCAAAACAGGTCAACTAAAAACTTGATCTGTATAAATTTTGAAATTGAAAGCAAAGTTTGCTTTCTGCTGAACTACATTGCTCCAATTCTAATTGGACTTAAGTAAAGCTCTGGTCTTGTCTGACAAAATATATTTATAGAGCACTATTGGCATAAAGTCAAAAACAGTAAAAAGAAAAACGTAAAACTTTGATATTTCTAAGACGTCTTTTTGAGTAATCTGATTTGGACCTGAAGTTTAAAAACACTTCTATTTCAAATTGGATTATAATTTTCTATTTTAAATAATTTCTGAAACAGATCAACTAAATACTTGATCTGTATACATTTAAAAACTGAAAATTAATCTTCTGAGCAAAATCTTTATTGAACAAAATTCCAATTGGACTGAAGTAAAGCTCAGTTTTTATCTGAGCTGCCTAATCCGTGTTCCTGCTTGCTGCTACTGACGTTGGACTGAACTTCAGGTTTGTTCACAGGTTTGTACTGACTAGCTATTCAACACTAATACATTGATTGTAAGTGCATTGGTGTAGTTTTGTGTTGTATCTGCTTATCTTGAGATAAAAAGATCAACAACGACCATTGGAGTTGCTGTTTCCTGCCTGACCTGTCCAGAAGTCTAAACAACAATGCCCAGAAAGAATCAGCGTTCCCAGGCTCAGAAGCTCAGATGGCAGAAGGAGAAACAGCCTCAGAGCGATAAAGTGACAGGTACTGACTCGGAGAACAAGTCAGTTGGAGAGTCTTTTGAACGACAGCAGGTAAACGATAGAAGTGAAAACAGTTTATCCTCTGTGGTAACACTATCTAATGGAAACACTACCAAACCAGTATTCCAGCATAATGCAGGAGATACAAAAGTACATCACAAATGTCTTATGCTAACATGGTGAAAAGGGGACGTGGTTCAGCTCAGCAGTCTCGAGTTAATGTAGAACTTCAGCCATCAGTGATAAATGTGTGTGCCTCACGGAGTCAAGATTCGTTAAAATATGGAAAATACAGGAACAGTCAGTGTATGGCAAACAGTTTGGTTTTTCTGGCTTTTTTCCACGAGAATGAAACAATTACCAGACCAGATCTTGACCTCATTCTGGATAAAGGTGATGCCGTGTACAGACAGGCTAGAGAAGATTTCCTCGTAGCATCCATTTGGCAACTGATGAACTACCAAATGAGGTACTGGCACGCAGGTCAACATATCAGATCGCCATGACTCCAGTACCCGTATGTGGAACATTTGGAGGTGGACAGAGTTTTCCAAGCCTGGAAAAAGCATTGAGACAATTGTCATCAGATGTACAATATGGGCTGCTGATCATGTCAGGCTTGGCCATTGGGGTTTTTAGAAGCAGATTTGGTGAGTATGGATACTTTGACCCACACACAAGGAACAAAAATGGAATGCCAATGACATGCAATCTTTTAAACTTTGGCACAGCAGTGATGCTGAAATTTTCCCGTCTTAGTGACATGATTCACAGATTAAAATCAGTGTACACAATGCTTAATGTTCCATCATCTTGTGCATTTGAACTCCAGCCCCTCTCATTTTACCAGAGAGACGCTTCAGACACAGTTGGCACCTCTCCACTGTTAAATGAATCCGAGACACCAACTGCTGTTCAGCAAGAGGTTGAGTCTGCTTCCCTGACACAAAACATTCCTGCTCTTGAGTCAAACATCAATGTTGAAGTCATGTGTCCTGTTGCAAGTGGTCCTTCTGATGATGTAATTGAAGGTGTATCTAATGCAGTTAGTTTTATGTCGTCTGTCACACAAGAAAATATAGTACTCCCCATTTCCAGTGAAACAAAAAATGCAACAAGTGCACTTTTGGAAATGTCTTTGAAACTGTCAAAGTACCCTAAAGCGAAAAGACAAAAGATGAAGATGAGACTACTTAAGGCAGAGATACCGAAACAAAGAAAAGAGAATCAAAAAGGAAGGAAAGAGAAAACTATGCGTTAAGCGAGTCCTTCAGAGCAAAGAAAATATCTTATTCTCACAGGAATTTTCAAAACAACCCTGAAAGGAAGCAGAAGAAAAACTGTACATGAAAAATCTGTATAGACAGAGTTATGAGTTTAAAGAGAAACAGAGATCACGCATCAGAACAGCATACAAAGAGAATGAAAAATTTAAACAGAGACAAAAATACTATGTGAGTAATTTATACAGAAATAATCCTAGATTTCAGGAACGACAGAAAAGCTACATCAGAAATTTATACAGAAATAATCCTAGATTTCAGGAACGACAGAAAAGCTACATCAGAAATTTATACAGAAATAATCCTAGATTTCAGGAACGACAGAAAAGCTACATCAGAAATTTATACAGAAATAATCCTAGATTTCAGGAACGACAGAAAAGCTACATCAGAAATTTATACAGAAATAATTCTGTATTTCAGGAACGACAGAAAGACTACATCAGAAATTTATACAGAAATAATCCTAGATTTCAGGAACGACAGAAAAGCTACATCAGAAATTTATACAGAAATAATCCTAGATTTCAGGAACGACAGAAAAGCTACATCAGAAATTTATACAGAAATAATCCTAGATTCAGGAACGACAGAAAAGCTACATGAGAAATTTATACAGAAATAATCCAACATTTAGACAGAGACAGAGGTCTTATAAGACTGAGCTTTATGCAAAAACAGAGAATTCAGGCTCAGACACAAAGAACTGATGAAATCCCTAATGAGAGACAAATACAATAAAGACAGTTCATTCAGGATGCTGCAAAAGAACAGATGTGCACTGAATGTAAAAGAAAATACAGACAGATGAAAAGATTTCCTCAGAGAGAAACGGAGAATCTTGAAACATGTGTTGCACAAACTAATACGCCAGAGAACAGACTGATTAATGAAGCCATTTCAGTTTTCAGATTAAATATAAAGGCTGGCCCTACTTATGTGTGCACTGTGTGTCACAAGTCCTCGTTTCCCAACCAAGTAGAACTCTGTAAAAGGTCAAATTATGTAAAGAAACCAGATGTGGTTGAACAGTGTCTAACAGGCAAGTATGTCCATGTTTGCGATGAAAGCTGCACGGATAGACAGTGTACAGTACCTCATGAGAGAAGTCAAGAGTGGATTTGTCACACCTGCCACAGACATCTAAAGAAAGGATACATGCCACCACTAGCAGCAGCAAACAAACTTGACTTGGCAGAAATTCCCAGTGAACTGTCAGATTTGAATATTCTGGAAAGACACCTGATTGCTAAGTGCATACCTTTCGCAAAGATCATTCCTCTTCCAAAAGGCAGACAAAGATTAATAAGGGGCAATTTTGTGTGTGTACCATCAGAGCTCCAAGAGACAGTCAATGCCTTGCCCCGGCTTCGGAGTGAGTCCCAAGTGATGAGAGTAAAATTGAAGCGACGTTTGTCCTATAGAGGTCATCAACTTTTTCAGACAGTAACCTGGTCTAAACTAATCTCTGCATTACTAAAACTGAAGCAGATTCATCCAGAGTATCGGGACATAAATATTAGACATGAAGCTGAGCTTTGTGACCCTACACTTCCTGATGATGATGACGATGATGATGATGATGATGATGATAGCGAAGTAAGTATGGATGAGGATGACTATGATGAAGCAGATCTGATGGAAATTGACGAGTATGAGAAAAATGCTTTATGTGAGGCTGAAATGATCAGGACAATGATTGTGAACAACTCCAGCAACAGATGAATGACGGAGAAGAAGGTGATTTGCCAAATGGAGGATTTGCTATAGAATCATGCCTTCAGCCTCCTGACATATCAGAAGAGATACTTTGTTTCTCTGAAAGTACATACTGCTTGGCGCCGGCACAATCAAATTCACCCGTCAGCTTTTTTAAGACCCCAAATTTGGAATCCATGAGCTTCCCGGTACAATTTCCAACATCAGAGAACACTTTGGACACAAGGAGACTCATTAAAGTGACACCAAGTGGATATTTCAAGTCACGGCTATTTAATGTTGATAATCGCTTTGCCAGAGACCCAACATACTTGTTTTTTGCACAGTTTGTGACAGAGATACACTTGGCTAACAACAGCATGACGATTCAGCTACGAAAAGGAAAGACCAGAACCAGAGATGGTCGCAGAATAACCTCAGGTATGTTGCAGGACAAACGAGAGGTTGAGAAACTGGTGAGAAATAAAGACGCCATGAGATTCATGCAACCTCTAAGAGGTACTCCAGCATACTGGAACAGAGCAACAAAGACTTGTTCAGTATAATTCGTCAAATTGGCACCCCCTGTTTTTTTGTCACGTTTTCAGCTGCAGAGTTCAGATGGCCTGAAATCATTCAAGCCATAAAGAGGCAACAAGGTGAGGAAATTGATGTCGACGCTCTTGACTGGACCGCCAAGTCTGAGATTCTGCGATCCAATCCTGTCACCTGCATGCGTTTATTTGATAAGCGAGTTGAGGCACTTTTCAGAGATTTGTTGCTGTCAGATGCTCAGCCTTTGGGAAGAGTGATTGACTATTTTTACAGAGTTGAGTTTCAGCACAGAGGAAGTCCACACATCCATGCGATGCTATGGGTTGAAGGAGCTCCACAGCTGGATGAGTCAGACGATCAAACTGTGTGTAATTTTGTTGATAAATACATCTCGGCACAGCTTCCTGATCCAGACAGAGAACCAGAACTGTATCGGAAAGTTTCTGAAGTTCAGAGACACAGTAAGAATCACACCAGATCTTGTTTCAAGAGTGTGAACTCTGGTTGTCGATTTAGTTTTCCAAAGCCCCCTGCAGAAACACAGTGATCTCCAGACCAGGTGAGAACAATGACACTGAAACTGCCAAGCCAAACTCAGACCTTTGATGCAACTCCTGAACGAACCTGAAGTCGCTTCCATGAGTTTAGAGCAGATCCTTTCTCGGTGTCACTTGACGCTAGAAGAGTATGAATCTTGTCTTCAGACCATGAACAAAAAGACTGCCATCTACTTGAAGCGTGATCCCAAAGATTGCTGGATAAATGCTTACAATCCACATCTGCTTAAAGCTTGGGACAGTAACATTGATGTGTCTTTCATACTAAATGCCTACTCATGTATACAGTATCTAACAAAATACATCACAAAGAAAGAAAGTGGACTGTCAGAGTACCTGAAAACAGTGATTGACAATTCAAACATGGACCGAGTCAATGAGTGTGATGAAATGAAAGCGATCATGCAAGCGTACTCTAAAAAGCGAGAAATTAGTGCTCAGGAGTGTGTTGCTCGAGCCTGTGGATTAAAGATGAAAAACTGTTCCCGCAGTGTTGTGTTCATACCCACAGACGATAATCCTGTAAAGATGAGTCGACCAATGTCTTTCTTGGAGGATATCCCATCGGATTCCTGCAATATATGGATGACCAGTTTGACGGATAAGTACAAAGCAAGGCCTGAAATACCCGAATATGAGGAAATGTGTTTGGCTGATTTCGCTGCTACCTGCAGGTTTGTAAGTTCAGAGAAGGCAAGCACTAATGGTGTTTTACCACTTTTAAATCAGCTGGGATTTGTAACAAGGCGAAAAAATGACAAGCCCTCCGTCATCCGCTACTATCATTGTTCTAAAGAGAAGGAACCGGAGCAGTTTTATGCCAGATTACTGAGACTGTACCTTCCTCATCGGTCAGAGTTTGAAATTCGAAGCGTCAGTCTTCCTACCTACGAGTCCTTTTACTCCTCTGGCTGTGTCCGCCTACCAGGTTCAGACCTCCTTGAAACCGTCAAAAGTGTTGTCAAGAGAAACAGAGACAAATATGAGAAAAACAGTGAGGAGATTGAGAGTGCCCTTGAAGAGTTTGAGGAAAGCAGAGACCATGTGATTGATGAGTGGTGTAATCTTGCTCCTGAATCTGAAGTTGTGAGGTTGCAGTGTGACGACGACCTTCAGCCGGCAGAGCCTGAAAACGAACAGGAAAATGTACCAGACTTTTGTCCTCAGTCTTCTGCCGTCAATGAAATGCGAGCCATCAGAGAACCTCCCGCTATGGATCCGAATTTGCTGAGACAAATGTATCAGAACCTGAACCAGAAGCAGGCCTGTATTTTCTATGCCATCAGAGACTTCTGCCTTAAACTTGTGTGCGGTCTGAAACCAGAGCCATTTTTTCTGTATGTAAATGGTGGGGCAGGTACTGGAAAGTCGCATCTGATTCGATGCATTTACTCAGAGGCACGCAAAATACTCAGCAGGCTGCCACGCTTCTCAGAGGATGCTGATATTTCTGCTCCAACTGTTCTGCTCACTTCTTTCACTGGAACGGCAGCTTTCAACATCGGTGGAACAACACTGCACTCTTTGTTTAAACTTCCAAGGTCGTTAAAACCTCCAATTCAAGGTCTTGGCAATCAGTTGGATGAAATCAGGTCAGAACTATTCAACGTTCAAATCTTGATCATTGATGAGATCTCAATGGTTTCTAAGCCCCTCTTTGCTTATGTGGATGCACGGCTCAAACAAATCAAAGGAAGTCATAAACCATTTGGAGATGTATCTGTATTGGTGCTCGGCGATTACGCTCAGCTGAAACCAATTCGCCAATCTACACCTCTTTGTGTACACGACCCAGCGGATATTGACTTGTGGCAGGAACATTTTCAAATGACCTCTCTAACTGAGATTATGAGGCAAAAAGATGATATTGCGTTTGCAGAGATGCTGAACAGAATTCGGGTGAAAGGAAAAACTGATGAATTGTCTCAGGCTGACAGAGATTTGTTATCACAAGCCATCACAGAACCAAGTCTTTGCCCTGCTGACGTTTTGCACATTTTTGCAACCAATAAGTTGGTGGATGAACACAATTTGGCAACTCTGAACTTGTTACATTCCAACATCATCACCATCGACGCAGATGACTTCCAAAAGGATCCACGAACAGGCAGAATGGCACGCAAAGAAAGACCATGCAAGGGAGGTAGAAATGATTTAGCAGACACTTTGAAAGTTGCCGTTGGAGCTCATGTCATGCTTACCAGAAATATCGATGTTCAAAATGGACTAGTTAATGGTGCATTTGGTGTCCTAACAGCTGTTGTAACTTCTGACACTGATGAACACAGCATCAGTAAGCTGGGCCTGACAATGGATAATCAAACAAGTGGGACCAGAAACCAAAGTGGACCTTCAGAGACTGCCAATCTTGTTTACATCGAGAGAGCGGAGGAGAATCTGAAGCTAAATGGAGTGGTACGTAGACAGTTTCCTGTGAAACTGGCTTTTGCTTGTACTATTCACAAAACCCAAGGCCTAACAACAAATGCAGCTGTGGTGTCTTTGAAGAAAATCTTTGAACCAGGTATGGCATACGTAGCTCTCAGCAGGGTAACGTCTCTCAGTGGACTCTACCTACTGGATTTCGACGAAAAAAAAATATTTGCCAATCCTCAAGTCACTGCAGCTCTTCAGACCATGAGACAAGCCAGCGTAGATGACATGATGCCTCTTCTTCAGGTGAAAGAAACTTTAAACAGGCCAGAAACACTGGTAATTGTTTCGCATAACCGAGGGACTCCCATCTCACATCTGTGACATAAGAAAACATCACGAACTGTGTCTGGCAGATGTGCTGTGTCTGACTGAAACTCACCTAAAAGGATCTTTTGTTTACGACAATCTGCATCTGGATGGCTACAATATGTTCAAACGAAACAGACATGTGTCATACTCAAATTTTCCCCAAATGGCTTCCAAAAGTGGAGGTGGTGTGGCGGTTTATGTGAGAAACCATATTAAGGTTAATGAAAGAAAATATTTGCAAAATGTGACTGATCTTGAATTTGTGGCTTTGAAGGTTGAGTCTCCATTCAGGGCAGTGATTGCAGCTGTGTACCGACCTCCCGACTACAGCCTGAGACCGTTCCTGGAAAATCTGGTAAGCCTTCTGGATGCACTGGAGATGTTGGACTGTCACCCGTCATTGTATGTGGAGATTTCAACGAGAATCAGGTACGCAGTTCACCAGGGCAAATTCTGGAGCTGTTTCAGTTCTCGGGGATATGTTCAGTTGATCACTTCTGCACCACAGAGAAAAACACATTGCTTGATCTATTTCATTTCTCAGCCACAAAATCTTTACATTCAGGTGTGATGAGAACATACTACAGTTACCATGATCCTGTGTTCTGGTCCTGTCCACAACCGAATCATCAGAGGTCTGTGAGTAAAAGCATGCCAAAGGTAAACTTTTTTTAAAATGACTGTATTTCCTCTTAAAATGTCTTACACAACAGCGTTCCTAATTATATTTCTTCAAATCATTACATTATCAGCCAATAAGAGTTATGCCATTTTTTTAAATATTAGGAATCCAAACAGTTTATGTTTTAAGAATATTGCAATTTTTCCAGTGATAAACTTTGTGGTAGAAACTATTAAAGTTATATATATGAGGCTTTTGTCACAAAATCTAACCATTTGATTAAACCTAAATAAGTCTGCTCATTTAGATTTGAGACTTTAAATTAAAGGTCAATTTAATATAAATAATATATATATATATATATAGTATGTAATATAGGATATGATTAATGTAAAATTCAAATTATAAAAACTTTAAAGAAGTTGTGGCTTGTGCATTTATATTGATAAGTGCACAAACCACAACTCTTCAGCAGTTCTAAACAAGCTGCTACAGTAGATCACAAAAAAATCACCAGGAGGTCTGTGTGTAACACAGCTTCCTCATGAACCAATAACATATGCCAGCTGATGCCCCCTTGGGATGAAAAATGGGAGTTTAGGAAGGGTTCAGGCATAGTGGGTGGGTAGGTGGGTGGGGGGCTTGACTAGAACATTTTAGTCTCAACATCAGTTAACACCACCTGAAAAACGACTGCAAGCTTCAACATCTCCTCCAGTTCACACTCGACCAAAACAGAAGATCCTACTGCATCCTAACATGACAGTCGTTATGAAGGCACAGGGTGAAATGCATCCTTTCAGCTCACAACTGAGCACTGGTGACCACTGAGGGAAAAAAGAACTTCCTTACACAGAAACATGTTCTCCAGCTTGAGCACTCAGAGACATGTCCTCTTGCTGCATCAGTCAAGGGATATCCTCCTGCTGTGGCTGAAGTGGAGCTATTGATTTGTAAGTGTGAATGTTCACTTCTTTTCTCTGAGAATGCTATTGTTACTCATGATAAATCTCTTTGCATACAGATTAAAGTGTCTTAAGTTGTAGCTCGGCCATCCACTCCAATCAAGCTGAGACTCTCACAGCTAAACATGAAGTTAACATCTGTTCATGAAACTTCACTTACAAGACATTGTGTCTCCTGCAGCAAGGTTGAAGTAACTACCTATCATGTGTCATAGGACGTTTACCGTTTATAGGTCATTACAACACATGTTTTCTCTTGGTTCTCAGGAGGACTTTCCCATGCATGTCTGGTATCCCCAAGGCATCCCTTTCACCAGCAGAGATGAGGTGCAGCCGACTCTGGTGAGAATCAATATTGCTTCTGTTCAACTAACTGAGAAATAACTACAATCTTTGTCCAGCTGACTGTCGTATTTATTTTTCATCTTTAGTGGACGTAATGTTAGCGTGTTACGACAGCAAAACGCGTTGTGACAGATGACATGATACAACAGTCAGCATTTCAGGACACCTGTGACAGGACTGAGGCTTCCATTTATTGATTTATTTTGAATATTACAGTATAAAATCATGCACAGGAACAAGAAATCCAAAAGACAGATATTTTTGGACCACAGTTATCTTAGCATGTTTGAAAAGAAGTAGGAAGAAGTAAGAACTTGAACTGTTTGCTCAGAAGGTTAAAGTGTCTCACTTTTTTCCTGAAGATCTGCACCCATCTGTCCAATGATGTTGCAAACACTGAGCAGGTTAAAGGAAGCTGCAGCGGCAATCAGAAAGACCCCATCAAGTGTGAACATTTATATCTTCACAGTGACTGATTTTATTATTATTTTAACTTGCATCACCAGAATCATCTTCACAACAACCATGTAAATGTGAACTATACACAGTTTTGACAAATTTGTAATTAAGCTCATTTCATTCTGCTAAAATCTCTGTAGATTTGCAGATTTACATCATGTTTATGTACAAATGTGTTTTTTTAAATCAGGTTCCACATGTTGGGTTAAAGTGTCAACTAGTGAAAGTTTAAATATGTAAGATATCAAACCTCAAGTGTTTTAGTTTAGCAGGATTATTTCATCATACTAAAAGTGGGAATAAGACGGGACTCCTAGTGTGTAAACTTGTGACTTTATGCAATGAGTAATGCTTTGTCACCTGTTGATATTAATGAACATGGTGACAATAAAAAGGAAAGAAAAACTAAATCTTTACGAGAAACCAAAAAAAAGTAAATTATGCTATTGTAATATTTTTAAAGTCACATATTACACAACTGTGAATCCTGTATTTATGTGGGGGGAGGGTATCAGCTGGTAAAATGTTATGGCAAAGGATTGCCACACTTATGCTATTTGAGCAGCTAATATAGACATCAGGGAAAAGAAAGAGAAAAGCATTGTCAATTAATTTTAATCATTAGCAAAATTAGAATAAGGGTGTTGAACTACTATAGTTTAGCAATAGGATAAACTACACTCAGATACTACATTTTAAACTGAATTTGTTTCTTGGGGAGGGGGTTTGGTCACATTCTTTTCAGTAGAGGCTTTGTAATCTTGACATTCCATTCTTTAAGCTTAAGAATGAAAATACAATACATTTCTAAATATAATTGACCATGTCCTCATAGGTTTTTTCTGTATCTGTGTAACTTGTACACCTCCAGTTTCACAATGTATTGCTACTACTGGGTTATGCTTTAGTGAGTTTTTTCTTTACTGAAGTATAAAGCATGAATCATTTTTGATCATTTTCATAATCAAAAATAATTCCGTTCTTTTTTTTGCACAGAAAGCTGTTTATTGTGCATGATTTGAGAAGACCTACTTCTCATATCATGTCTTCTAAAAAGCCCAGTCAGTCGTGGCAGATGGCTGCTTGTATTGAGCCTGGATCTGTCAGAGGTTTCTTCCTGTTGAAGGGAGTTTTTCCTCTCCACTGTTGCTCGGTACAAGGGATTGCAAAAAAGTCAATGATACACAGCAAATGTGTTTCACTTTTATGTCCCATTGAGGAGGAATAAATGGTAAATATCATTAAGGCAATGCAATCTTCTGGGTTTCTTTAGAAACTGTTTACTTTGAATAATTCAGAATATTGTACTGCTTGATAGTCTGAATCAAATGAAATGTTTGTATGACTTGACTGAAATGAAAAAGTTCTATGACATTTTACAAATTGTGTGACATTGTGTATTGACAGTATGTAAAGAAAATAAATAGAACTGAGTACATTCTTAGTTTGCCTTTTATTATTACACTTAGTGCAGTTTTCCAGGTTTATATTCAATTTATTTATTTTGCATTTAAAGTGAGTGTGGTTATGGTCATTTTTTGACCTCAAGTCCCAAATTTTCCAATCCATTTACAAATTAAAAATCTTTTGGTTTACAAAACTCATTTGGCTATTTTACAAAAATTAAATCCATGTAAGGTTTTCCATCACAAACATTAATAAATGTACATCATTTATTAATGATGTACATTAATAAATGTACATCATTTGCATCGTTGCATGCAACAAAAAATGTTTGTTGCATGCAAATCTGCAAAAAACATTTTGAGCAGTGATATTTATAGCTGGTGAGGCTCCAACTTACTTATAATCAGATTTACAAATCTAGACCCTGCATGTTATTGTTTACATAAGGAAATTATGCGCATGCGTACAATGCTGGAGGGCATTAAGCTGCTATGACATCCATAGCAGCGCCGCCTCCGCAGAATAATTCTGTTATAATTCCGTCAAACAAACTTAGACATGTAGATATTATTAAATTCGTGCTGTGCTTAATAGCAAAGGGAGAAACCGTTAAAGTACAACTCAAAACCACGTCTTTCTCGCTCTCTGTATCAGCACAGCTAATGTGTGGCTAGCTCCCTGGTACTGTCTCTTACTCTGCAGTTGAGCTACAATATCTGGGCTCATGAGTGCCCCCAGCGATAAGGCACGAGAACTGCCTGCCTCAATTAAGAATCTGCATGCTGTTTGCTATCTTCAATAATTTGCCGTTAAAGATCGCTCCTCAGCAAACGAAGCACGTTACACACACAGTTGATGACAATAAAAACACAGTACATTAAATACATAGAATAAATTATGGAAAATCAGTTCATACATTAAATGTTTTTAACCATGTTATTTGCGACGTACAGACAGACGGAGCATCGCTCTCATAAAATAACAATCAGTGCAGTTAGCGAGAAGTTGTGCAATCCCAGGTGCTGCATCACTGGCTTTGCTTGTTCAAATTAAATGATAAATAGATACTTTATAATACAAATCACAGGGTGAACATATTTTTATAAATGGTTTCAGTCTTATCTTTCAATGAAAATGTCTGTTACCTGCTTCCTGTGATATACATATATATGTATCACATATATATATATCTATATGTACATATAGATATATATATATGTATATATATAGATATATATACTTCTTCAATTTCGTAACTATTTTTTAAAGTCTTCTGCAAGATTTAATCAAGTTCAGTAAATCATGTATCAAACTGTTCTGCTTCTGCTGTTCGTTTATGCTTTTTTGTTTTGCTGTCTCACTTCTTCAAATATTTCTGGCTTTGTAATAATTACTGGTTCTCCTATTTTATTATTTTTCCTGTCTTTCTATGTTTCACTGTTCCAACTGTTCAACTTTTTCTGGTTTTAAAGTATTTCCGCTACTGCTATATTTATACTTTTGATTTGTTCCACTTTCCAATGATTTCCATTTCTTCTGCTTTCCTTCACTTCTTGTGCTTTTCTCTACTTTTTCTTGCATTTTTGCAGCAGACATTCTGCAAATATGCATTCTCACGGTTGTTTCGCTAGGAACAGCTATTTTTCTAGTTATCAGTGAGAATGCATTCAATGCATTCTCACTTATAGTGATTCTGTTTTTCTTTATTATTATTATTATTATTATTATTCTGGCTTCCGTACGTTTTTCCTGGTTTAACTACTCTCACTATCTTTCACTAATTGTACTAATTTATATATCAAAACGTTCAGCTCCTTCAGGAGAATGGTGCTATGACTTTTGGTAAACTTCACTATTGCACTTTTTGAAATAATTGCCCTTTTGTGCACATTTTTGCCCCATTATTTCTATGGTGGAACTCTGTAACTGATTTCAGTTACTTGAGTGGCCACTCTAGTAACTGCCGTTTTTGAACTTTTTCTGCTCTTTTATAAACAAAATTATGCTGTTCATACATATTTCACTGTAGAGAAATATTTTATGCTTTAAAATGTAGCCACACGTGTCTACTTTATGGATTTATTACTATCTTTGCTACAGGTTTTACTGTTTTCTGTTAAACTCCTCTGGAGTACAACCTTGTCACACTTTCTCCTATTCTTTCAATGTATTTTCTTTTGTGCTCTGTTTTTATCTGTGTCTATGCATTCTGCTTGTCTACTTTTCTGTTTCACTATTCAATTGTTTCAACTATTTCTGGGATTGCACTAATTTCCTGTTGTTTCAATTATGCTCTTCTTAAACTCTTTCACTTTTTACTTTTTCAATAATTCAGGTTGCACTCAAACTCCTGCTTCTTCTGCTGAATCCTGCTATTATTTATATATTATATAATTTATACAGTATAATTAACTATTAATTGACTATTACATTATTAAAATAGTATATTCACTATTCAATTCTTTCAACTATTTCTATGTTTCTATGCATTTTGCTTGTCTACTTTTCTGTATATTCCTTTGGTTCTACTGGTTTCACTGTCGGCTAAGGTCTTCTGCAACTTTTATCAATTTTATCAATTCATATATCAAACTTTTCTGCTTTTTCTGTCCCTTTTGCTTTTGGTTTTCCTCTGATTTACTCCTTCAAATATTTCTGGTTTTTCTGCTTCCGCTAATTTAAGCTTTTTGATGTTTCACTGTTCAATTGTTTCAACTATTTCTGGTTTTGCACTAATTTCCTGTGTGCTAATTGTGCTCTTTCTTACGCTCGTTTCACTTTTTGACTTTTTCAAATAATTCATGTTGCACACAAACTTCTGCTTCTTCAGCTGAATTCTGTAACACTTTGCTAATTTTCACTACTTGGCAAAGGATTTCTACAATGTATGATTAGCTTTCTTATGCTTTTTCCAATTTCTTACTCTTTGTTCTCAAGTTTCTTATATTTCTCCTTCAATCATTCTGCAAATATGCTTATTGGCTCTTTATGTTAAGTTTCACTTCTTCAAATATTTCTGGTTGTGTACTAATTTCAGCTTCAGCTAATATTGCAGTTTTGCTACGTTTCACTGTTCAACTGTTTTCAACTATTTCAACTGTTTCAATTTTTCTGCTTTCTTCTACTTCTTAAGCTTTTCTCCACATTTTTTGCATTTCTGCAGCAGTCATTCTGCAAATATGCATTCTCACGGCTGTTTCGCTAGGAACAGCTATTTTCTAGTTATTATTCTGTCTTCGTACGTTTTTCATGGTTTAACTACTCTCACTATCTTTCACTAATTGTACTAATTTATATATCAAAACGTTCAGCTCCTTCAGGAGAATGGTGCTATGACTTTTGGTAACCTTCACTATTGCACTTTTTGAAATAATTGCCCTTTTGTGCAATTTATTGCCCCATTATTTCCTATGGTGGAACTCTGTAACTGATTTCAGTTACTAGAGTGTCCACTCTAGTAACTGCCGTTTTGAACTTTTTCTGCTCTTTTATAAACAAAATTATGCTGTTCATACATATTTCACTGTAGAGAAATATTTTATGCATTAAATGTAGCCACACGTGTCTACTTTATGGAATTATTACTGTCATTGCTACAGGTTTACTGCTTTCTGTCAAACTCCTCTGGAGTACAACCTTGTCACACTTTTCCTATTCTTTCAATGTATTTTCTTCTTGTGCTCTGTTTTATCTGTGTCTATGCATTCTGCTTGTCTACTTTCTGTTTGCCTTCTGGTTCTACTGGTTTTACTATCTTTTAAGATTTCTACAATTTTAATCAATTTTATACAATTCATATATCAAACATTTCTGCTTCTTCTGATCCTTTTTGCTTTTGCTCTGTTTTACCTTGCAAATATTCTGGTTTACTGTTTCCACTAATTTTTTATACTTATTACTGTTTCACTATTCAATTGTTTCAACTATTCCTGGGATTGCACTAATTTCCTGTTGTTTCAATTATGCTCTTTCTTAAACTCTGTTTCACTTTTTGACTTTTTCAATAATTCAGGGTGCCACAAACTCCTGCTTCTTCTGCTGAATTCTGTTATAATTTATATATTTATAATTTATATAATTTATACAATATATATATTCACTATTAATTCACTATTAAATATAATATTGTATATTCACTATTCAATTGTTTCAACTATTTCTATGTTTCTATGCATTTTGCTTGTCTACTTTTCTGTATTTCCTTTGGTTCTACTGGTTTACTGTCGGATAAGGTCTTCTGCAACTTTGATCATTTTATCAATTCATATATCAACTTTTCTGTTCTTCTGACCCTTTTTGCTTTTGGTTTCCTCTGTTTTACTTTTCAATATTTTGTTTTTCTGCTTCCGCTAATTTAAGTTTTTGCAGTTTCACTGTTCAATTGTTTCAATATTCTGGGTTGCACTAATTTCTTGTGTGCTAATTGTGCTCTTTCTTACGCTCTGTTTCACTTTTTGACTTTTTCAAATTAATTCATGTTGCACAAAACTTCTGCTTCTTGAGCTGAATTCTGCATACTTTTGTAAGTTTCACTACTTGGCAATGGATTTCTACAATGTTGACAGCTCTCTTATGCTTTTTTCCATTCTACTCTTTGTTCTCGGTTTTTGTTTATTTCTCATCATCATTCTGCAAATATGCTATTTGGCCCTTTATGTTAAGTTTCACTTCAATATTTTGGTTGTGTACTATTTCAGCTTCAGCTAATTTCTGCTGTTTGCTACGTTTCTGTTCAACTGTTTCACTATTTCATTTCTTTACTTTCTTCCACTTCTTAAGTTTTCTCCATTTTTGGTTTTGCAGCAGTCATTCTGCAATATGCTTTCTCCGGCTGTTTCGTAGGACAGCTATTTTTCTGTTATTATTATTATTTTATTTTCTGTCTTCCGTACGTTTTTCATGGTTTACTCTCACTATCTTTCACTAATTGTACTATTTATATATCAAAACGTTCAGCTCTTCGGGAATGGTGCTATGACTTTTGGTAACTTCACTATTGCACTTTTTGAAATAATTGCCGCCTTCTGGTTCTACTGGTTTTACTATCTTTTAAGATATTCTACAATCTTTAATCAATTTTATACATTCATATATCAAACATTTCTGCTTCTTCTGATCTTTTTGCTTTTGCTCTGTTTTACTCCTGCAAATATTCTGGTTTACTGTTTCCACTAATTTTTTATACTTATTACTGTTTCACTATTCAATTGTTTCAACTATTCCTGGATTGAACTAATTTCCTGTTGTTTCAATTATGCTCTTTCTTAAACTCTGTTTCACTTTTTGACTTTTTCAAATAATTCAGGGTGCACACAAACTCCTGCTTCTTCTGCTGAATTCTGTTATAATTTATATATTATATAATTTATATAATTTATACATATAATATATCACTATTAATTCACTATTAAATATTAATATTGTATATTCACTATTCAATTGTTTCAACTATTTCTATGTTTCTATGCATTTTGCTTGTCTACTTTCTGGATATTCCTTTGGTTCTACTGGTTTTACTGTCGGATAAGGTCTTCTGCAAACTTTGATCAATTTTATCAATTCATATATCAAACTTTTCTGCTTCTTCTGACCCTTTTTGCTTTTGGTTTTCCTCTGTTTTACTCTTCAAATATTTTGTTTTTCTGCTTCGCTAATTTAAGCTTTTTGCAGTTCACTGTTCAATTGTTTCAAGTATTTCTGGTTTGCACTAATTTCCTTGTGTGCTAATTGTGCTCTTTCTTACGCTCTGTTTCACTTTTTGACTTTTCAAATAATTCATGTTGCACACAAACTTCTGCTTCTTGAGCTGAATTCTGCAATACCTTTGCTAAGTTTCACTACTTGGCAATGGATTTATACAATGTATGACAGCTTCTTATGCTTTTTTCCAATATCTTACTCTTTGTTCTCAGTTTTGTTATTTCTCCATCAATCATTCTGCAAATATGCTTATTTGGCCCTTTATGTTAAGTTTCACTTCAAATATTTCTGGTTGTGTACTAATTTCAGCTTCAGCTAATTTCTGCTGTTTGCTACGTTTCACTGTTCAACTGTTTCAACTATTTCAATTTCTTCTACTTTCTTCCACTTCTTAAGCTTTTCTCCACATTTCTTGCATTTCTGCAGCAGTCATTCTGCAAATATGCATTCTCACGGCTGTTTCGCTAGGAACAGCTATTTTTCTAGTTATTATTATTATTCTGTCTTCCGTACGTTTTCATGGTTTAACTACTCTCACTATCTTTCACTAATTGTACTAATTTATATATCAAAACGTTCAGCTCCTTCAGGAGAATGGAGCTATGACTTTTGGTAAACTTCACTATTGCACTTTTTGAAATAATTGCCTTTTGTGCAAATCTTTTGCCCATTATTCCTATGGTGGAACTCTCTAACTGATTTCAGTTACTTGAGTGGCCACTCTAGTAACTGCCGTTTTTGAACTTTTTCTGCTCTTTATAAACAAAATTATGCTGTTCATACATATTTCACTGTAGAGAATATTTTATGCATTAAAATGTAGCCACTAGTGTCTACTTTATGGAATTATTACATCATTGCAACAGGTTTTACTGTTTCTGTTAAACTCCTCTGGAGTACAACCTTGTCACACTTTCTCCTATTCTTTCAATGTATTTCTTCTTGTGCTCTGTTTTTATCTGTGTCTATGCATTCTGCTTGTCTACTTTTCTGTTTGCCTTCTGGTTCTACTCGTTTTACTATCTTTTAAGATCTTCTACTATCTTTAATCAATTTTATAAATTCATATATCAAACATTTCTGCTTCTTCTTATCCTTTTTGCTTTAATCTGTTTTACTCCTTCAAATATTTCTGGTTTACTGTTTCCACTAATTTTTTATACTTATTACTGTTCACTATTCAATTGTTTCAACTATTCCTGGGATTGCATTATTTCCTGTTGTTTCAATTATGCTCTTTCTTAACTCTGTTTCACTTTTTGACTTTTTCAAATAATTCAGGTTGCACACAAACTCCTGCTTCTTCTGCTGAATTCCTCTATAATTTATATATTATATAATTTATATAATTTATACAGTATATTTATTATTAATTCACTATTATTTATTAATATAGTATCTTCACGATTCAACTGTTTCTACTATTTCTATATTTCTTTGCATTTTGCTGGTCTACTTTTCTGGATATTCCTTTGGTTCTACTGGTTTTACTGTCTGCAAAGGTCTTCTCAAACTTTATCAATTTTATCAATTCATATATCAAACTTTCTGCTTCTTCTGACCCTTATGCTTTTGGTTTTGCTCTGTTTTACTCCTTCAAATATTTCTGGTTTTTCTGATTCCGCTAATTTTGCTTTTTGATGTTTACTATTCAATTGTTTCAACTATTCTGAGTTTGCGCTAATTTACTCATATGCTAATTGTGCTCTTTCTTACGCTCTGTTCCCTTTTTGACTTTTTCAAATAATTCATGTTGCACACAAACTTCTGCTTCTTCAGCTGAATCTTCAACACTTTTGCTAAGTTTCACATTGGCAACGGATTTCTACAAAGTATGACTAGCTTTCTTATCTTTCTTACTCTTTGTTCTCAGTTTTTATATTTCTCCATCAATCATTCTGCAAATATGCTTATTTGGCCCTTATGTTAAGTTTCACTTCTTCAGATATTTCTGGTGGTGTACTAATTTCAGCTTCAGCTAATTTCTGCAGTTTGCTATATTCACTGTTCAACTGTTTCAACTATTTCAATTTCTTCTGCTTTCTTCTACTGCTTAAGCTTTTCTGTACTTTTTCTTGCATTTTTGCAGCAGACATTCTGCAAATATGCATTCTCACGGCTGTTTCGCTAGGAACAGCTATTTTTCTAGTTATCAGTGAGAATGCATTCAATGCATTCTCACTTATAGTGATTCTGTTTTCTTTATTATTTATATGGAATGCATTCATCATTCACTATAGTGTTTCTGTTTTTTTTATTATTATTATTATTCTGGCTTCCGTACGTTTTTCGTGGTTTAACTACTCTCACTATCTTTCACTAATTGTACTAATTATATATCAAAACGTTCAGCTTCTTCAGGAGAATGGTGCTATGACTTTTGGTAAACTTCACTATTGCACTTTTTGAAATAATTGCCCTTTGTGCAATTTTTGCCCCATTATTTCCTATGGTGGAACTCTGTAACTGATTTCAGTTACTTGAGTGTACACTCTAGTAACTGCCGTTTTGAACTTTTCTGCTCTTTTATGAACAAAATTATGCTGTTCGTACATATTTCACTGTAGAGAAATATTTTATGCATTAAAATGTAGCCACTAGTGTCTACTTTATGGAATTATTACTTTCATTGTTACAGGATTTACTGTTTCTGTCAAACTCCTCTGGAGTACAACCTTGTCACACTTTCTCTATTCTTTCAATGTATTTTCTTCTTGTGCTCTGTTTTTATCTGTGTCTATGCATTCTGCTTGTCTACTTTCTGTTGCCTTCTGGTTCTAGGGTTTTACTATTTTAGATCTTCTACAATTTTAATCATTTTAAAAATTCATATATCAAACATTTCTTCTTCTGACTTTTTTGCTTTAGGTTTGCTTGTTTCTTTAAATATTTTTACTGTTTCCACTATTTTTTACTCTTACTTTTCACTATTCAATTGTTTCAACTATTTCTGGATTGCACTAATTACCTGTTGCTTAATTTATGCTCTTTCTTAAACTCTGTTCACTTTTTTGACTTTTCAAATAATTCAGGTTGCACCAACTCTGCTTCTGCTGAATTCCTCTATATTTATATATTAATAATTTATACAGTATAATTACTATTAATTACTATATCTTATTAATATAGTATATTCACTATTCAATTGTTTCAACTATTCTATGTTTCTATGCATTTTGCTTGTCTACTTTTCTGGATATTCCTTTGTTCTACTGGTTTCCTGTCTGCAAAAGTCTTCTCAAACTTTTATCAATTTTATCAATTCATATATCAAACTTTCTGCTTCTTCTGACCCTTATTCTTTTGGTTTTGCTCTGTTTATTCCTTCAAATATTTCTGGATTTTCTGATTCCGCTAATTTAAGCTTTTTGCTGTTTCACTGTTCAATTGTTTCAACTATTTCTGGTTTGCACTAATTTCCTCGTGTGCTAATTGTGCTCTTTCTTACGCTCTGTTTCACTTTTGACTTTTTCAAATATTCATGTTGCACACAAACTTCTGCTTCTTCAGCTGAATTCTGAACACTTTGCAAATTTCACTACTTGGCAAAGGATTTCTACAATGTATATTAGCTTTCTTATGCTTTTCATTTTTACTCTTTGTTCTCAAGTTTCTTATATTTCTCCTCAATCATTCTGCAAATATGCTTATTTGGCTCTTTATGTTAGTTTCACTTCTTCAAATATTTCTGGTGTGTACTAATTTCAGCTTCAGCAATATCTGCAGTTTGCTACGTTTCATGTTCAACTGTTTCAACTATTTCAACTGTTTCATTTCTTCTGTTCTTTACTTCTAAGCTTTTCTCACTTTTTGCATTTCTGCAGCAGTCATTCTGCAAATATGCATTCTCACGGCTGTTTCGCTAGGAACAGCTATTTTTCTAGTTATTATTCTGTCTTCCGTACGTTTTTCATGGTTTAACTACTCTCACTATCTTTCACTAATTGTACTAATTATATATCAAAACGTTCAGCTCCTTCAGGAGAATGGTGCTATGACTTTGGTAACCTTCACTATTGCACTTTTTGAAATAATTGCCCTTTTGTGCAAATTTATTGCCCCATTATTTCCTATGGTGGAACTCTGTAACTGATTTCAGTTACTAGAGTGTCCACTCTAGTAACTGCCGTTTTTGAACTTTTTCTGCTCTTTTATAACAAAATTATGCTGTTCATACATATTTCACTGTAGAGAAATATTTTATGCATTAAAATGTAGCCACACGTGTCTACTTTATGGAATTATTACTGTCATTGCTACAGGATTTACTGCTTTCTGTCAAACTCCTCTGGAGTACAACCTTGTCACACTTTCTCCTATTCTTTCAATGTATTTTCTTCTGTGCTCTGTTTTTATCTGTGTCTATGCATTCTGCTTGTCTACTTTTTGTTTGCTTTGTTCTATGTTTTACTATCTTTTAGATTTCTACATTTTATCATTTTATAATTTATATCAATTTTGTTTTTGATCTTTTTGTTTTGTTTTTATCCTGCATATTCTGGTTTACTGTTTCACTAATTTTTTTATTATTACTGTTTCACTATTCATTGTTTCAACTATTCCTGGGATTGCACTAATTTCCTGTTGTTTCAATTATGCTCTTTCTTAAACTCTGTTTCACTTTTTGACTTTTTCAAATAATTCAGGGTGCACACAAACTCCTGCTTCTTCTGCTGAATTCTGTTATATTATATATTATATATTATATAATTTATACATATATTATACTATTAATTCACTATTAATTATTAATATTGTATATTCACTATTCAATTGTTTCAACTATTCTATGTTCTATGCATTTTGCTTGTCTACTTTTCTGTATATTCCTTTGGTTCTACTGGTTTTACTGTCGGATAAGGTCTTCTGCAAACTTTGATCAATTTTATCAATTCATATATCAAACTTTTCTGCTTCTTCTGACCCTTTTTGCTTTTGGTTTTCCTCTGTTTTACTCTTTCAAATATTTTTGTTTTTTCTGCTTCCGCTAATTTAAGCTTTTTGCTGTTTCACTGTTCAATTGTTTCAAGTATTTCTGGGTTTGCACTAATTTCCTTGTGTGCTAATTGTGCTCTTTCTTACGCTCTGTTTCACTTTTTGACTTTTTCAAATAATTCATGTTGCACACAAACTTCTGCTTCTTGAGCTGAATTCTGCAATACTTTTGCTAAGTTTCACTACTTGGCAATGGATTTCTACAATGTATGACCAGCTCTCTTATGCTTTTTTCCAATATCTTACTCTTTGTTCTCAGGTTTTTGTTTATTTCTCCATCAATCATTCTGCAAATATGCTTATTTGGCCCTTTATGTTAAGTTTCACTTCAATTATTTCTGGTTGTGTACTAATTTCAGCTTCAGCTATTTTCTGCTGTTTGCTACGTTTCACTGTTCAACTGTTTCAACTATTTCAATTTCTTCTACTTTCTTCCACTTCTTAAGCTTTTCTCCACATTTCTTGCATTTCTGCAGCAGTCATTCTGCAAATATGCATTCTCACGGCTGTTTCGTAGGAACAGCTATTTTTCTAGTTATTATTATTATTATTATTATTCTGTCTTCCGTACGTTTTTCATGGTTTAATACTCTCACTATCTTTCACTAATTGTACTAATTTATATATCAAACGTTCAGCTCCTTCGGGAGAATGGTGCTATGACTTTTGGTAACTTCACTATTGCACTTTTGAAATAATTGCCCTTTTTTTTTTTTTTTTTAAACTTTATTTTTATTTATTTTTACCAAAAACACATTCCAACAGTTACATTCTTCTGTCTCTTACTGACATACATCTTCAGCATTGCAACTTGACAAAAGACGAGACAGCACATGTTCTAACAAATGTAATACTGAAAATAACAACAGAGTAAAATAAAAAGACAGCTAACAGCAAAATTAAATAAATACAAAACACACAAATAAATCCCCTCTGAGGTAAGATAGTCCACACATTCCAAATCACAAAATTTTAAACTGACCCAAAAGTACACAGTGAATGCAAAAGGGCAGCCCTGTTAATGCGTCACTGAATTAATAATGGTATGACAGAGCTCCACCTTATGTTAAAAACTGCTTTTTGGAGCCTTAGGGAATATGTAATTTCTTCCATCAAATAAATGTCCCAGACTTTTTGTATCCATGTGTCATATGTAGGAGGCCCTGGCTTCAGCCACCTGATGGTTATGCTTTTCAAAGCTGCCGTAAGCAAAATATTTAGGATATATCGGTCACCCTTTCTGTCTATTCCATCGGGTATTTCTCCCAAAACTGCCACAAGGGGGGTTTTTGGAATGTCTCTCCTGCAAATTACCTTAAGGGCTTCAAAAATCTCCTCCCAGAATACACTTAGTTTAGGGCAAGACCAAAAGATGTGTGTATGATTTGCGTTCTGCGCTCCGCAATTTCTCCAGCATGAGCTAGTTTGTGTTTGGCCCATTTTACTAGTTATAGCTGGCGTTCTGAAAAACCGGGCTATTACTTTCCATTTGAATTCCCTCCATGTATTGGAATTTGTTGATAATTGTGCTTCAGTGCAAATTTCTTCCCATGTGTCCCCTGCTATTGACACCTGCAGTTCAGACTCCCATCTATGCTTTATGTTTGTGGAGTCGTGCCTATTCATAGATAAAAACAGGTCATATATTTTACTAATTACTTTTTTATTCTCCTTTCCCCTTTGTATGTCCATTAGAAAATTTTCTATAGGTGTAGCTTCGTGAAGTTTAGTCCAATTTTTGTGTGTCATCACAAAGGTTCTGAGTTGTAAGTATCTATAGAAGTCTGTCCTAGGGAGCCCAAATTCATTTTTTATCTGTTGAAAGGTTTTGAAATTTCCCTCTTTGATTAATTGATGGATATAAGATAGTCCATAATTAGACCAGTTTTTGAATCCAGTATCTAAATTGTTTGGTGCAAATGTCTTCATGAATCCTATACTTGATAAAGGTGAGATATGTTTTAATAGCTTAAAAGCTGATTGTATTTTGTTCCAAATTTTGAGGGTGTTTTTTGTCCAGATTGTCATTTCCTTTGCAGGAGCATCTAAGAAGGGTAATGTTTTTAATGGTACTGTGCACGTGCTTTCCTCTATTTCCAACCATCGAGTATCTGTACTATTCTGTAGCCATACTAATAAGGGTTTAAGTTGCGCAGCCCAGTAATAATATTTTAAGTTCGGTAGTTTGAGGCCCCCTTTGGGTTTAGATAACTGCAAGGTTTTTAGTCTGATTCTAGGACGCTTTTTTTGCCAAATAAATCCAGTTATCATTTTATCTAAGGTGTCAAAGGTAGATTTGGGAATCGTCACAGGCAGCATCTGGAAAAATAGAGTAGTCTTGGTAAGACATTCATACGGATACTTTCAACACGGCCTATCAAAGAAATAGGGAGTGTATCCCAGCGCTCTAGGTCATTTTTAATGGCTCGTAGAAGTTTGCTGTAATTTGCCTCATAGAGATTAGCTAGAGATAGAGGTATATGAATACCCAGGTATTTGATGCCATTCTTGGGCCACTTAAATTCACTCTGTAATTTTATGGAATCTGAGATTGTACTGTTAACATCCATAGCTTCCGTTTTTTCAATATTTATTTTGTAGCCCGAGTAGAATCCATATTGAGCAATTAGCTCTTTTAGGTGGGGGATTGATGATTTAGGGTCGGACAAGTACAGTAATACATCATCGGCATATAATGAGATTTTGTGTACTTCCTTGTTAATTTCTATTCCTTTAATATAAGCATCATCTCTAATGATTTGAGCCAACGGTTCAATACTAATGGCGAACAGTAGGGGTGAGAGTGAGCACCCTGTCTGCACCCCCGCTCTAGTGGGAATCTATCAGACCTAAAGCCGTTAACTTTAACTGCTGCTGTGGAGAGGAGTAAAGTGTTTGCACCCAGTCAACAAAATGTGGGCCAAATCCAAATGTTTCAGAGTATGAATTAGATATTTCCAGGACACTCTGTCAAATGCCTTTTGGGCATCTAAGGATATGATTGCTGATTCAATCTTTCTTTCTTTTTGGATGCTTATTAGGTTTAGTAAACGCCTTAAATTATCAGCATAGTACCTGCCTGCGATAAATCCTGTCTGATCAGGGTGAATGATTTGGGTGATGAATTTATTAAGTCGTCTTGCTAGAATTGCTGTAAGTATGCGTAGATCTGTATTCAGTAGTGATATGGGTCTATAGGACTGGCAGTCTGTAGGATCCTTGCCTTCTTTGTGGATTACTACTATTGTGGCTTCTGTCCAAGATGGTGCCATAGATTTGGATTTTAAAGCATGATGATATGCTTTTAATAGCAAAGGAGTCAGAAGGTCTATAAAGCTTTTGTAAAAGTCATTAGCAAAGCCGTCTGGGCCTGGACTTTTGTTGTTCTTAAGCGATTTAATTGTCTGCTTGATCTCCCATTCCTCAATCGGTTGATCTAATTTCAAAGCCGCCTCATCCGTTAATTGGTTCAATTTTATGTTATTTAAAAAATCAGTAAGCTCTTGGTCATTATTACAGGTATCAGTGTTTGTATATAATAATTTGTAAAATTTGCAAAGTCTCTGCTATTTTGTCAGGTTTTGTCTCAACAGTATCTTGAGATTTTATTTTGTGAACCATATTGGAGGACTGTTGTTTTCTCAGTCTAAATGCCAGTAGCCGACTAGCCTTCTGACCATATTCAAAATATTTTTGGTTAGTGAACCTCAAATTGCCCTCTACTTTATCTGACAAAAGACTATTTAGTTGTCTGCGGGTTACATTTAATTCTTTCATGATTTTAACTGAAGCGTGTCTTTTATGTTTAGACTCCAGATCTTTGATTTTGTCCTCTAGATCTTTTTGTTTAGCATTCTTCTGTTTTTTCCTTGCGGATGAGAAAGAAATTATGCGGCCCGAAGGAATGCTTTGGCACAGTCCCATATTATCAGAGGTGATGTTTCTGCAGATATATTAGTTTCTAAATACGCCTTGAGCTCTTCTGTAATAAATGCAATGAATACATTGTCGTTAAGCAGAGACGTGTTAAGCCTCCATTGTTTAGATGTTGGCCTGTGTCCTATGTCCCATTTTAATAAGATAGGTGCATGGTCAGAGATAGTAATAGGTAATATTTCTATATCTACTATTCTATGCAGCTCTGACTTTGAGGTAAAAAAATAGTCAATCCTAGAGTAGGATGCATGTCTGCTTGAGTAGAAAGTGAAGTCTTTAGTTCTGGGAAACCTGCTTCTCCATACGTCTACAATTCCTGTCTCTATAATCTGATATTTAAGCATCCTACTCATTCTAGAGAGTGGGTTTTTTGGAGTGGGTAATCTGTCCAGTATTTGTGACAGAATACAGTTGAAGTCCCCACCCAGTAATAGCAGCCCGGCACTATGCTGTAATATTACCTTAATAAGTGATTTTATAAATTCAGGTGCATCTGTATTGGGTGCATACACATTTACAAGCGATACTTCTATGCCATCAATTGTACCATTAACTAATATATATCTTCCCTCTGTATCTCTATGCAGCAGCGTTTGCGTGAAATTAACCCCCCGATGCACAAGTATGACAACACCCTTTGTTTTCCCTGATGGGTGGGATGAGTAGAAAGCCTTATCTGCCCAAGATTTTTTTAATTTTTCGTGCTCTGTGTCAGACAGATGGGTTTCTTGCAAAAAAGCTATGTGACAGTTAATTTGTTTTAATTGATTCAATATTTTCTTTCTTTTGATTGGATTGTGGAGCCCATTTACATTATAAGTTACAATTTTAAGTGGGTCACCCATTATCTCTATAAGATCTAAGTTTTGATCTCTCAGAAAATATCATAAATGACCACACACCCTTTATGCATAACACTGTCTTATTTGTGTGGGGTCTAAGGGATATAGGTATACAATGTACACAGGCCCAAACAGAGAAGGATAAAGCAAAATTTTGACAACTGTAACCGGCATTTCTAGACTCTAAAAAAGGAGAGTAAACAAGTAAAGATGCCAAAAGATAACAGACAGAAAATAAACTTGCAGAAAAAAATTGCGCAGGGTCCCCGGGGAACAGAGGGACCAGAACAAGAAAAACACAGAACGGGTAAATACTATGTTTAAGTACTTGGGACATAGTCCCCAGCAGCTAAAAGTAAGCCGCTAAAGTGCACAGCCAAGGTAGAATGTGAGTGTGCAGCAGGTGCGCTTAGATATGTACAAGGTGGGAAATACACAAAAGTCACAATGGAAAAAAAACAACAATACAGCTACGTAAGCTATTCACATAGTTCACAAGCTCCTGCAACCTTAGAAAAGGAATCAAAAATAAAACAGCGAATTTGCTCGTTTCGTTAAGATCTATAGATGTATCTTCATAAAACTTATGAAGAGAGCTGTATGAAAATTAGCCATAACAATGAACATATTTTCGAATATTATTGTCTCTACGGGCTCACGGTACCTTTATTCGGCTGTCTCTGTCGGAGAAATGTTGCTCCGGACATATTCCATGGCTGTTTTGGGGTCCAGGAACTCCTTTTCTTCATTATGATATGTGATTCGGAGTCGGGCCGGGTAGAGCAGGCCGTAACGGACCTCCTTGATACCCCGCAACGCCTTCCGCACCTCCGTGAAAGCGGCTCTTGCTTTGGCTACGCTGGCCGTGTAGTCGGGGAAGAAGGCGACGCGGTGCCCGTTGTAGGAAAGCGGAGCTCCGTCTCGGGCTCTTCTCAGGATCTCCGCCGCGTCCCCGTCATTATGTAATTTAGCGATGATGACTCTTGGTGACTCACGGTCCCTCGGTCTTTTGCCGGTAACTGTGCGGTGTGAACGGTCCACCTTTATATCTCGATCCAATTGCAGAACTTCTTTGATAATTTTAGCCACAGCTTGTGGGGAGCTGGATCCCGGGAGCTCTTCAATGCCCGCAATGCGGATATTGGCCCTTCTCATTCTTCCCTCCAGATCTTCACATTTATCTTTGAGCGTTGACATTTCTTTCTGTAAGCTTGTGACAGCAGACTGTAGTGAAGTGACTTCGTCTGACCACGTTGATAGGCCACCTTTTAAGTCCAAGACATCCGCCTTTACAACATCCACTTCAGCTTGTATGCACTTTGAGCTGTTAGCAATTTCAGAGCGGACCGCTTGCAGTTCGGATCTTATAGCTTGAAACTCTTCCGCCAGTGCGCCTTTAAGCTCGTCTCTTATCACTTTAGCGATTTCTCCTCTCAGTGACGATAAAATGTCTGCTTTCATTTCTTCTTTGCTCATGTTTGGACCTTCAGACCCAGTGGTTATCGGTGGGTCCGCGTCGCCTGTTGTCCGCTGCCTCGTGGTCCTAGCAGGCCTTACAGCATTAGCATCGCTTCCGTATCTATACTTTTGCAGTTTTTCGGCCATTCAGGATGATTTTGTTCGGGTTGTCCGACTATTTGTAATCCTTAGGTTTTCGCTCAAGTTTTTTGACTTATATTAATGTGTTTAATGCTGTTTTTTATGTAATTTTTACGGATATTGCAGGAGCTCTGAAAAGTACGTCCTACGCCATATCTTGCTCACCAGCGCCCCCAATAATTGCCCTTTTGTGCAAATTTATTGCCCCATTATTTCCTATGGTGGAACTCTGTAACTGATTTCAGTTACTAGAGTGTACACTCTAGTAACTGCCATTTTTGAACTTTTTCTGCTCTTTTATAAACAAAATTATGCTGTTCATACATATTTCACTGTAGAGAAATATTTTATGCTTTAAAATGTAGCCACTAGTGTCTACTTTATGGATTTATTACTATCTTTGCTACAGGTTTTACTGTTTTCTGTTAAACTCCTCTGGAGTACAACCTTGTCACACTTTCTCCTATTCTTTCAATGTATTTTCTTCTTGTGCTCTGTTTTTATCTGTGTCTATGCATTCTGCTTGTCTACTTTTCTGTTTTCCTTCTGGTTCTACTGGTTTTACTATATTTGAAGATTTTCTACAATTTTTAATCAATTTTATAAATTCATATATCAAACATTTCTACTTTTTCTGACTTTTTTGCTTTAGTTTTTGCTCTTTTTTACTCTTTCAGATATTTCTGGTTTACTGTTTCCACTAATTTTTTATACTTATTACTGTTTCACTATTCAATTGTTTAAACTATTTCTGGGATTGCACTTATTTCCTGTTGTTTCAATTATGCTCTTTCTTAAACTCTGTTTCACTTTTTGACTTTTTCAAATAATTCAGGTTGCACACAAACTCCTGCTTCTTCTGCTGAATTCCTCTATAATTTATATATTATATAATTTATATAATTTATACAGTATAATTCACTATTAATTCACTATTATCTTATTAATATAGTATATTCACTATTCAATTGTTTCAACTATTTCTATGTTTCTATGCATTTTGCTTGTCTACTTTTCTGGATATTCCTTTTTTTCTACTGGTTTTACTGTCTGCAAAGGTCTTCTCAAACTTTTATCAATTTTATCAATTCATATATCAAACTTTTCTGCTTCTTCTGACCCTTATTTCTTTTGGTTTTGCTCTGTTTTATTCCTTCAAATATTTCTGATTTTTCTGATTCCGCTAATTTAAGCTTTTTGCTGTTTCACTGTCCAATTGTTTCAACTATTTCTGGGTTTGCACTAATTTCCTCGTGTGATAATTGTGCTCTTTCTTACGCTCTGTTTCACTTTTTGACTTTTTCAAATAATTCATGTTGCACACAAACTTCTGCTTCTTCAGCTGAATTCTGCAACACTTTTGCTAAGTTTCACTACTTGGCAAAGGATTTCTACAAAGTATAACTAGCTTTCTTATGCTTTTCTTACTCTTTGTTCTCAAGTTTCTTATATTTCTCCATCAATCATTCTGCAAATATGCTTAAATGGCCCTTTATGTTAAGTTTCACTTCTTCAAATAATCTGGTTGTGTACTAATTTCAGCTTCAGCTAAT
The DNA here is from genome assembly GCF_904066995.2 of Poecilia reticulata. Taxonomy (NCBI): domain Eukaryota; kingdom Metazoa; phylum Chordata; class Actinopteri; order Cyprinodontiformes; family Poeciliidae; genus Poecilia; species Poecilia reticulata. The sequence goes on along the minus strand of NW_027675137.1, from coordinate 39,701 downwards.
TTCTGCAGTTTGCTACATTTCACTGTTCAACTGTTTCAACTATTTCAATTTCTTCTGCTTTCTTCTACTTCTTAAGCTTTTCTGTACTTTTTCTGGCATTTCTGCAGCAGTCATTCTGCAAATATGCATTCTCACGGCTGTTTCGCTAGGAACAGCTATTTTTCTAGTCAGTGAGAATGCATTCAATGCATTCTCACTTATAGTGATTCTGTTTTTCTTTATCTTTATTATTATTATTATTATTATTATTATTCTGTCTTCCGTACGTTTTTCATGGTTTAACTACTCTCACTATCTTTCACTAATTGTACTAATTTATATATCAAAACGTTCAGCTTCTTCAGGAGAATGGTGCTATGACTTTTGGTAAACTTCACTATTGCACTTTTTGAAATAATTGCCATTTTGTGCAAATTTATTGCCCCATTAATTCCTATGGTGGAACTCTATAACTGATTTCAGTTACTAGAGTGTCCACTCTAGTAACTGCCATTTTTGAACTTTTTCTGCTCTTTTATAACAAAATTATGCTGTTCATACATATTTCACTGTATAGAAATATTTTATGCATTAAAATGTAGCCACACGTGTCTACTTTATGGATTTATTACTATCTTTGCTACAGGTTTTACTGTTTTCTGTTAAACTCCTCTGGAGTACAACCTCGTCACACTTTCTCCTATTCTTTCAATGTATTTTCTTCTTGTGCTATGTTTTTATCTGTGTCTATGCATTCTGCTTGTCTCATTTTCTGTTTCACTATTTAATTGTTTCAACTAATTCTGGGATTGCACTAATTTCCTGTTGTTTCAATTATGCTCTTTCTTAAACTCTGTTTCACTTTTTTACTTTTTCAAATAATTCAGGTTGCACTCAAACTCCTGCTTCTTTTGCTGAATCCTGCTATAATTTATATATTATATAATTTATACAGTATAATTAACTATTAATTGACTATTACATTATTAAAATAGTATATTCACTATTCAATTGTTTCACCTATTTCTATGTTTCTATGCATTTTGCTTGTCTACTTTTCTGTATATTCCTTTGGTTCTTCTGGTTTTACTATCGGCTAAGGTCTTCTGCAAACTTTGATCAATTTTATCAATTCATATATCAAACTTTTCTGCTTTTTCTGTCCCTTTTTGCTTTTGGTTTTCCTCTGTTTTACTCCTTCAAATATTTCTGGTTTTTCTGCTTCCGCTAATTTAAGCTTTTTGATGTTTCACTGTTCAATTGTTTCAACTATTTCTGGTTTTGCACTAATTTCCTTGTGTGCTAATTGTGCTCTTTCTTACGCTCTGTTTCACTTTTTGACTTTTTCAAATAATTCATGTTGCACACAAACTTCTGCTTCTTCAGCTGAATTCTGTAACACTTTTGCTAAGTTTCACTACTTGGCAAAGGATTTCTACAATGTATGACTAGCTTTCTTATGCTTTTTTCCAATTTCTTACTCTTTGTTCTCAAGTTTCTTATATTTCTCCTTCAATCATTCTGCAAATATGCTTATTTGGCTCTTTATGTTAAGTTTCACTTCTTCAAATATTTCTGGTTGTGTACTAATTTCAGCTTCAGCTAATTTCTGCAGTTTGCTACGTTTCACTGTTCAACTGTTTCAACTATTTCAACTGTTTCAATTTCTTCTGCTTTCTTCTACTTCTTAAGCTTTTCTCCACATTTTTTTGCATTTCTGCAGCAGTCATTCTGCAAATATGCATTCTCACGGCTGTTTCGCTAGGAACAGCTATTTTTCTAGTTATTATTATTATTCTGTCTTCCGTACGTTTTTTGTCGCTTAACTACTTTCACTATCTTTCACTAATTGTACTAATTTATATATCAAAATGTTCAGCTCCTTCAGGAGAATGGTGCTATGACTTTTGGTAACCTTCACTATTGCACTTTTTGAAATAATTGCCCTTTTGTGCAAATTTATTGCCCCATTATTTCCTATGGTGGAACTTTGTAACTGATTTCAGTTACTAGAGTGTCCACTCTAGTAACTGCCATTTTTGAACTTTTTCTGCTCTTTTATAAACAAATTATGCTGTTCATACATATTTCACTGTAGAGAAATATTTTATGCATTAAAATGTAGCCACACGTGTCTACTTTATGGATTTATTACTATCATTGTTACAGGATTTACTGTTTTCTGTTAAACTCCTCTGGAGTACAACCTTGTCACACTTTCTCCTATTCTTTCAATGTATTTTCTTCTTGTGCTCTGTTTTTATCTGTGTCTATGCATTCTGCTTGTCTACTTTTCTGTTTTCCTTCTGGTTCCACTGGTTTTACTATCTTTTAAGATCTTCTACAATCTTTAATCAATTTTATAAATTCATATATCAAACATTTCTGCGTCTTCTGACTCTTTTTGCTTTAGTTTTTGCTCTTTTTTACTCTTTCAAATATTTCTGGTTTACTGTTTCCACTAATTTTTTATACTTATTACTGTTTCACTATTCAATTGTTTCAACTATTTCTGGGATTGCACTAATTTCCTGTTGTTTAATTTATACTCTTTCTTAAACTCTGTTTCACTTTTTGACTTTTTCAAATAATTCAGGTTGCACACAAACTCCTGCTTCTTCTGCTGAATTCTGCTATAATTTATATATTATATAATTTATATAATTTATACAGTATAATTCACTATTAATTCACTATTATCTTATTAATATAGTATATTCACTATTCAATTTTTTCAACTATTTCTATGTTTCTATGCATTTTGCTTGTCTACTTTTCTGAATATTCCTTTGGTTCTACTTGTTTTACTGTCTGCAAAGGTCTTCTCAAACTTTTATCAATTTTATCAATTCATATATCAAACTTTTCTGCTTCTTCTGACCCTTATTGCTTTTGGTTTTGCTCTGTTTTACTCCTTCAAATATTTCTGGTTTTTCTGATTCCGCTAATTTAAGCTTTTTGATGTTTCACTATTCAATTGTTTCAACTATTTCTGGGTTTGCACTAATTTCCTCGTGTGCTAATTGTGCTCTTTCTTACGCTCTTTTCACTTTTTGACTTTTTCAAATGATTCATGTTACACACAAACTTCTGCTTCTTCAGCTGAATTCTGCAACACTTTTGCAAAGTTTCACTACTTGGCAAATGATTTCTACAAAGCATGACTAGCTTTCTTATGCTTTTCTTACTCTTTGTTCTCAAATTTATTATATTTCTCCATCAATCATTCTGCAAATATGCTTATTTGGCCCCTTATGTTAAGTTTTACTTCTTCAAATATTTCTGGTGGTGTACTAATTTCAGCTTCAGCTAATTTCTGCAGTTTGCTACATTTCACTGTTCAACTGTTTCAACTATTTCAATTTCTTCTGCTTTCTTCTACTTCTTAAGCTTTTCTGTACTTTTCCTGGCATTTCTGCAGCAGTCATTCTGCAAATATGCATTCTCACGGCTGTTTCGCTAGGAACAGCTATTTTTCTAGTTATTATTATTATTCTGACTTCCGTACGTTTTTTGTGGTTTAACTACTCTCACTATCTTTCACTAATTGTACTAATTTATATATCAAAACGTTCAGCTTCTTCAGGAGAATGGTGCTATGACTTTTGGTAAACTTCACTATTGCACTTTTTGAAATAATTGCCCTTTTGTGCAAATTTATTGCCCCATTATTTCCTATGGTGGAACTCTGTAACTGATTTCAGTTACTAGAGTGTACACTCTAGTAACTGCCGTTTTTGAACTTTTTCTGCTCTTTTATAAACAAAATTATGCTGTTCATACATATTTCACTGTAGAGAAATATTTTATGCATTAAAATGTAGCCACTAGTGTCTACTTTATGGAATTATTACTGTCATTGTTACAGGATTTACTGTTTTCTGTTAAACTCCTCTGGAGTACAACCTTGTCACACTTTCTCCTATTCTTTCAATGTATTTTCTTCTTGTGCTCTGTTTTTATCTGTGTCTATGCATTCTGCTTGTCTACTTTCTGTTTCCTTCTGGTTCTACTGGTTTTACTATCTTTAAGATCTTCTACAATCTTTAATCAATTTGATAAATTCATATATCAAACATTTCTGCTTCTTCTGACCCTTTTTGCTTTAGGTTATGCTCTGTTTTACTCCTTCAAATATTTCTGGTTTTCTGTTTCCACTAATATTTTATTCTTATTACTGTTTCACTATTCAATTGTTTCAACTATTTCTGGGATTGCACTAATTTCCTGTTGTTTACATTATGCTCTTTCTTAAACTCTGTTTCACTTTTTGACTTTTTCAAATAATTCAGGTTGCACACAAACTCCTGCTTTTGCTGAATTCCTCTATATTTTATATATTATATAATTTATACAGTATAATTCACTATTAATTCACTATTATATTATTAATATAGTACATTCACTATTCAATTGTTTCAACTATTTCTATGTTTCATGCATTTTGCTTGTCTTCTTTTCTGGATATTCCTTTTGTTCTACTGGTTTTACTGTCGGCAAAGGTCTTCTCAAACTTTCATCAATTTTATCAATTCATATATAAACTTTTCTGCTTCTTCTGACCCTTATTGCTTTTGGTTTTGCTCTGTTATCTCCTTCAAATATTTCTGGTTTTTCTGATTCCGCTAATTTAAGCTTTTTGATGTTTCACTGTTCAATTGTTTCAACTATTTCTGGGTTTGCACTAATTTCCTCGTGTGCTAATTGTGCTCTTTCTTACGCTCTGTTTCACTTTTTGACTTTTTCAAATAATTCCTGTGGCACACAAACTTCTGCTTCTTCAGCTGAATTCTACAACACTTTTCCTAAGTTTCACTACTTGGCAAAGGTTTTCTACAATGTATGACTAGCTTTCTTATGCTTTCTTACTCTTTGTTCTCAGGTTTCTTATATTTCTCCATCAATCATTCTGCAAATATGCTTATTTGGCCCTTATGTTAAGTTTCACTTCTTCAAATATTTCTGGTTGTGTACTAATTTCAGCTTCAGCTAATTTCTGCAGTTTGCTACGTTTCACTCTTCAACTGTTTCAACTATTTCAATTTCTTCTACTTTCTTCCACTTCTTAAGCTTTTCTTCACACTTCTTGCATTTCTGCAGCAGTCATTCTGCAAATATGCATTCTCACGGCTGTTTCGCTAGGAACAGCTATTTTTCTAGTCAGTGAGAATGCATTCAATGCATTCTCACTTATAGTGATTCTGTTTTTCTTTATCTTTATTATTATTATTATTATTATTATTCTGTCTTCCGTACGTTTTTCATGGTTTAACTACTCTCACTATCTTTCACTAATTGTACTAATTTATATATCAAAACGTTCAGCTCCTTCAGGAGAATGGTGCTATGACTTTTGGTAAACTTCACTATTGCACTTTTTGAAATAATTGCCCTTTTGTGCAAATTTACTGCCCCATTATTTCCTATGGTGGAACTCTGTAACTGATATCAGTTACTAGAGTGTCCACTCTAGTAACTGCCATTTTTGAACTTTTTCTGCTCTTTTATAAACAAAATTATGCTGTTCATACATATTTCACTGTAGAGAAATATTTTATGCATTAAAATGTAGCCACACGTGTCTACTTTATGGATTATTACTATCATTGTTACAGGATTTACTGTTTTCTGTTAAACTCCTCTGGAGTACAACCTTGTCACACTTTCTCCTATTCTTTCAATGTATTTTCTTCTTGTGCTCTGTTTTTATCTGTGTCTATGCATTCTGCTTGTCTACTTTTCTGTTTTCCTTCTGGTTCCACTGGTTTTACTATCTTTTAAGATCTTCTACAATCTTTAATCAATTTTATAAATTCATATATCAAACATTTCTGCGTCTTCTGACTCTTTTTGCTTTAGTTTTTGCTCTTTTTTACTCTTTCAAATATTTCTGGTTTACTGTTTCCACTAATTTTTTATACTTATTACTGTTTCACTATTCAATTGTTTCAACTATTTCTGGGATTGCACTAATTTCCTGTTGTTTAATTTATACTCTTTCTTAAACTCTGTTTCACTTTTTGACTTTTTCAAATAATTCAGGTTGCACACAAACTCCTGCTTCTTCTGCTGAATTCTGCTATAATTATATATTATATAATTTATATAATTTATACAGTATAATTCACTATTAATTCACTATTATCTTATTAATATAGTATATTCACTATTCAATTTTTCAACTATTTCTATGTTTCTATGCATTTTGCTTGTCTACTTTTCTGAATATTCCTTTGGTTCTACTTGTTTTACTGTCTGCAAAGGTCTTCTCAAACTTTTATCAATTTATCAATTCATATATCAAACTTTTCTGCTTCTTCTGACCCTTATTGCTTTTGGTTTGCTCTGTTTTACTCCTTCAATATTTCTGGTTTTTCTGATTCCGCTAATTTAAGCTTTTTGATGTTTCACTATTCAATTGTTTCAACTATTTCTGGGTTTGCACTAATTTCCTCGTGTGCTAATTGTGCTCTTTCTTACGCTCTTTTTCACTTTTTGACTTTTTCAAATGATTCATGTTACACACAAACTTCTGCTTCTTCAGCTGAATTCTGCAACACTTTTGCAAAGTTTCACTACTTGGCAAATGATTTCTACAAAGCATGACTAGCTTCTTATGCTTTTCTTACTCTTTGTTCTCAAATTTATTATATTTCTCCATCAATCATTCTGCAAATATGCTTATTTGGCCCTTATGTTAAGTTTTACTTCTTCAAATATTTCTGGTGGTGTACTAATTTCAGCTTCAGCTAATTTCTGCAGTTTGCTACATTTCACTGTTCAACTGTTTCAACTATTTCAATTTCTTCTGCTTTCTTCTACTTCTTAAGCTTTTCTGTACTTTTCCTGGCATTTCTGCAGCAGTCATTCTGCAAATATGCATTCTCACGGCTGTTTCGCTAGGAACAGCTATTTTCTAGTTATTATTATTATTCTGTCTTCCGTACGTTTTTTATGGTTTAACTACTCTCACTATCTTTCACTAATTGTACTAATTTATATATCAAAACGTTCAGCTTCTTGAGGAGAATGGTGCTATGACTTTTGGTAAACTTCACTATTGCACTTTTTGAAATAATTGCCCTTTTGTGCAAATTTATTGCCCCATTATTTCCTATGGTGGAACTCTGTAACTGATTTCAGTTACTAGAGTGTACACTCTAGTAACTGCCGTTTTTGAACTTTTTCTGCTCTTTTATAAACAAAATTATGCTGTTCATACATATTTCACTGTAGAGAAATATTTTATGCATTAAAATGTAGCCACTAGTGTCTACTTTATGGAATTATTACTGTCATTGTTACAGGATTTACTGTTTTCTGTTAAACTCCTCTGGAGTACAACCTTGTCACACTTTCTCCTATTCTTTCAATGTATTTTTTTCTTGTGCTCTGTTTTTATCTGTGTCTATGCATTCTGCTTGTCTACTTTTCTGTTTCCTTCTGGTTCTACTGGTTTACTATCTTTAAGATCTTCTACAATCTTTAATCAATTTGATAAATTCATATATCAAACATTTCTGCTTCTTCTGACCCTTTTTGCTTTAGGTTATGCTCTGTTTTACTCCTTCAAATATTTCTGGTTTTCTGTTTCCACTAATATTTTATTCTTATTACTGTTTCACTATTCATTGTTTCAACTATTTCTGGGATTGCACTAATTTCCTGTTGTTTACATTATGCTCTTTCTTAAACTCTGTTTCACTTTTGACTTTTTCAAATAATTCAGGTTGCACACAAACTCCTGCTTTTGCTGAATTCCTCTATATTTTATATATTATATAATTTATACAGTATAATTCACTATTATTCACTATTATATTATTAATATAGTACATTCACTATTCAATTGTTTCAACTATTTCTATGTTTCCATGCATTTTGCTTGTCTTCTTTTCTGGATATTCCTTTTGTTCTACTGGTTTTACTGTCGGCAAAGGTCTTCTCAAACTTTCATCAATTTTATCAATTCATATATAAAACTTTTCTGCTTCTTCTGACCCTTATTGCTTTGGTTTTGCTCTGTTATCTCCTTCAAATATTTCTGGTTTTCTGATTCCGCTAATTTAAGCTTTTGATGTTTCACTGTTCAATTGTTTCAACTATTTCTGGGTTTGCACTAATTTCCTCGTGTGCTAATTGTGCTCTTTCTTACGCTCTGTTTCACTTTTTGACTTTTTCAAATAATTCCTGTGGCACACAAACTTCTGCTTCTTCAGCTGAATTCTACAACACTTTTCCTAAGTTTCACTACTTGGCAAAGGTTTCTACATGTATGACTAGCTTTCTTATGCTTTCTTACTCTTTGTTCTCAGGTTTCTTATATTTCTCCATCAATCATTCTGCAAATATGCTTATTTGGCCCTTTATGTTAAGTTTCACTTCTTCAAATATTTCTGGTTGTGTACTAATTTCAACTTCAGCTAATATCTGTAGTTTGCTACGTTTCACTGTTCAACTGTTTCAACTATTTCAATTTCTTCTACTTTCTTCCACTTCTTAAGCTTTTCTTCACATTTCTTGCATTTCTGCAGCAGTCATTCTGCAAATATGCATTCTCACGGCTGTTTCGCTAGGAACAGCTATTTTTCTAGTCAGTGAGAATGCATTCAATGCATTCTCACTTATAGTGATTCTGTTTTTCTTTATCTTTATTATTATTATTATTATTATTATTATTCTGTCTTCCGTACGTTTTTCATGGTTTAACTACTCTCACTATCTTTCACTAATTGTACTAATTTATATATCAAAACGTTCAGCTCCTTCAGGAGAATGGTGCTATGACTTTTGGTAAACTTCACTATTGCACTTTTTGAAATAATTGCCCTTTTGTGCAAATTTATTGCCCCATTATTTCCTATGGTGGAACTCTGTAACTGATTTCAGTTACTAGAGTGGCCACTCTAGTAACTGCCATTTTTGAACTTTTTCTGCTCTTTTACAAACAAAATTATGCTGTTCATACATATTTCACTGTAGAGAAATATTTTATGCATTAAAATGTAGCCACACGTGTCTACTTTATGGATTTATTACTATCTTTGCTACAGGTTTTACTGTTTTCTGTTAAACTCCTCTGGAGTACAACCTTGTCACACTTTCTCCTATTCTTTCAATGTATTTTCTTCTTGTGCTCTGTTTTTATCTGTGTCTATGCATTCTGCTTGTCTACTTTTCTGTTTTCCTTCTGGTTCCACTGGTTTTACTATCTTTTAAGATCTTCTACAATCTTTAATCAATTTTATAAATTCATATATCAAACATTTCTGCGTCTTCTGACTCTTTTTGCTTTAGTTTTTGCTCTTTTTTACTCTTTCAAATATTTCTGGTTTACTGTTTCCACTAATTTTTTATACTTATTACTGTTTCACTATTCAATTGTTTCAACTATTTCTGGGATTGCACTAATTTCCTGTTGTTTAATTTATACTCTTTCTTAAACTCTGTTTCACTTTTTGACTTTTTCAAATAATTCAGGTTGCACACAAACTCCTGCTTCTTCTGCTGAATTCTGCTATAATTTATATATTATATAATTTATATAATTTATACAGTATAATTCACTATTAATTCACTATTATCTTATTAATATAGTATATTCACTATTCAATTTTTTCAACTATTTCTATGTTTCTATGCATTTTGCTTGTCTACTTTTCTGAATATTCCTTTGGTTCTACTTGTTTTACTGTCTGCAAAGGTCTTCTCAAACTTTTATCAATTTTATCAATTCATATATCAAACTTTTCTGCTTCTTCTGACCCTTATTGCTTTTGGTTTTGCTCTGTTTTACTCCTTCAAATATTTCTGGTTTTTCTGATTCCGCTAATTTAAGCTTTTTGATGTTTCACTATTCAATTGTTTCAACTATTTCTGGGTTTGCACTAATTTCCTCGTGTGCTAATTGTGCTCTTTCTTACGCTCTTTTTCACTTTTTGACTTTTTCAAATGATTCATGTTACACACAAACTTCTGCTTCTTCAGCTGAATTCTGCAACACTTTTGCAAAGTTTCACTACTTGGCAAATGATTTCTACAAAGCATGACTAGCTTTCTTATGCTTTTCTTACTCTTTGTTCTCAAATTTATTATATTTCTCCATCAATCATTCTGCAAATATGCTTATTTGGCCCCTTATGTTAAGTTTTACTTCTTCAATATTTCTGGTGGTGTACTAATTTCAGCTTCAGCTAATTTCTGCAGTTTGCTACATTTCACTGTTCAACTGTTTCCACTATTTCACTTTCTTCTGCTTTCTTCTTCTTCTTAAGCTTTTCTGTACTTTTTCTGGCATTTCTGCAGCAGTCATTCTGCAAATATGCATTCTCACGGCTGTTTCGCTAGGAACAGCTATTTTTCTAGTTATTATTATTATTCTGTCTTCCGTACGGTTTTATGGTTTAACTACTCTCACTATCTTTCACTAATTGTACTAATTTATATATCAAAACGTTCAGCTTCTTGAGGAGAATGGTGCTATGACTTTTGGTAAACTTCACTATTGCACTTTTTGAAATAATTGCCCTTTTGTGCAAATTTATTGCCCCATTATTTCCTATGGTGGAACTCTGTAACTGATTTCAGTTACTAGAGTGTACACTCTAGTAACTGCCGTTTTTGAACTTTTTCTGCTCTTTTAGAAACAAAATTATGCTGTTCATACATATTTCACTGTAGAGAAATATTTTATGCTTTAAAATGTAGCCACTAGTGTCTACTTTATGGAATTATTACTGTCATTGTTACAGGATTTACTGTTTTCTGTTAAACTCCTCTGGAGTACAACCTTGTCACACTTTCTCCTATTCTTTCAATGTATTTTTTTCTTGTGCTCTGTTTTTATCTGTGTCTATGCATTCTGCTTGTCTACTTTTCTGTTTGCCTTCTGGTTCTACTGGTTTTACTATCTTTTAAGATCTTCTACAATCTTTAATCAATTTTATAAATTCATTTATAAAACATTTCTACTTCTTCTGACACTTTTTGCTTTAGGTTATGCTCTGTTTTACTCCTTCAAATATTTCTGGTTTTCTGTTTCCACTAATATTTTATTCTTATTACTGTTTCACTATTCAATTGTTTCAACTATTTCTGGGATTGCACTAATTTCCTGTTGTTTACATTATGCTCTTTCTTAAACTCTGTTTCACTTTTTGACTTTTTCAAATAATTCAGGTTGCACACAAACTCCTGCTTTTGCTGAATTCCTCTATATTTTATATATTATATAATTTATACAGTATAATTCACTATTAATTCACTATTATATTATTAATATAGTACATTCACTATTCAATTGTTTCAACTATTTCTATGTTTCCATGCATTTTGCTTGTCTTCTTTTCTGGATATTCCTTTTGTTCTACTGGTTTTACTGTCGGCAAAGGTCTTCTCAAACTTTCATCAATTTTATCAATTCATATATAAAACTTTTCTGCTTCTTCTGACCCTTATTGCTTTTGGTTTTGCTCTGTTATCTCCTTCAAATATTTCTGGTTTTTCTGATTCCGCTAATTTAAGCTTTTTGATGTTTCACTGTTCAATTGTTTCAACTATTTCTGGGTTTGCACTAATTTCCTCGTGTGCTAATTGTGCTCTTTCTTACGCTCTGTTTCACTTTTTGACTTTTTCAAATAATTCCTGTGGCACACAAACTTCTGCTTCTTCAGCTGAATTCTACAACACTTTTCCTAAGTTTCACTACTTGGCAAAGGTTTTCTACAATGTATGACTAGCTTTCTTATGCTTTTCTTACTCTTTGTTCTCAAGTTTCTTATATTTCTCCATCAATCATTCTGCAAATATGCTTATTTGGCCCTTTATGTTAAGTTTCACTTCTTCAAATATTTCTGGTTGTGTACTAATTTCAACTTCAGCTAATTTCTGCAGTTTGCTACATTTCACTGTTCAACTGTTTCAATTATTTCAATTTCTTCTACTTTCTTCCACTTCTTAAGCTTTTCTTCACATTTCTTGCATTTCTGCAGCAGTCATTCTGCAAATATGCATTCTCACGGCTGTTTCGCTAGGAACAGCTATTTTTCTAGTCAGTGAGAATGCATTCAATGCATTCTCACTTATAGTGATTCTGTTTTTCTTTATCTTTATTATTATTATTATTATTATTATTATTCTGTCTTCCGTACGTTTTTCATGGTTTAACTACTCTCACTATCTTTCACTAATTGTACTAATTTATATATCAAAACGTTCAGCTCCTTCAGGAGAATGGTGCTATGACTTTTGGTAAACTTCACTATTGCACTTTTTGAAATAATTGCCCTTTTGTGCAAATTTATTGCCCCATTATTTCCTATGGTGGAACTCTGTAACTGATTTCAGTTACTAGAGTGGCCACTCTAGTAACTGCCGTTTTTGAACTTTTTCTGCTCTTTTATAAACAAAATTATGCTGTTCATACATATTTCACTGTAGAGAAATATTTTATGCATTAAAATGTAGCCACACGTGTCTACTTTTTGGAATTATTACTATCTTTGCTACAGGTTTTACTGTTTTCTGTTAAACTCCTCTGGAGTACAACCTTGTCACACTTTCTCCTATTCTTTCAATGTATTTTCTTCTTGTGCTCTGTTTTTATCTGTGTCTATGCATTCTGCTTGTCTACTTTTCTGTTTGCCTTCTGGTTTTACTGGTTTTACTATCTTTTAAGATATTCTACTATCTTTAATCAATTTTATAAATTCATATATCAAACATTTCTACTTCTTCTGAACCTTTTTGCTTTTGGTTTTCCTCTGTTTTACTCCTTCAAATATTTCTGGTTCACTGTTTCCACTAATTTTTTATACTTATTACTTTCACTATTGAATTGTTTCAACTATTCCTGGGATTGCACTAATTTCCTGTTGTTTCAATTATGCTCTTTCTTAAACTCTGTTTCACTTTTTGACTTTTTCAAATAATTCAGGTTGCACACAAACTCCTGCTTCTGCTGAATTCTGCTATAATTTATATATTATATAATTTATATAATTTATGCAGTATAATTCACTATTAATTCACTATTAAATATATTAATATAGTATATTCACTATTCAATAGTTTCAACTATTTCTATTTCTTCCACTATCTTCGGCTTTCTTCTGCTTTCTTCTGCTTTCTTCTACTTTCTTCTACTTTCTTCTACTCCTTAAACTTTTCTCTACTTTTTCTTGCATTTCTGCAGCAGTCATTCTGCAAATATGCATTCTCACGGCTGTTTCGCTAGGAACAGCTATTTTTCTAGTTATTATTATTATTCTGACTTCCGTACGTTTTTTGTCGCTTAACTACTTTCACTATCTTTCACTAATTGTACTAAATTATATATCAAAACGTTCAGCTCCTTCAGGAGAATGGTGCTATGACTTTTGGTAACCTTCACTATTGCACTTTTTGAAATAATTGCACTTTTGTGCAAATATTTTGCCCATTGAAATGAATGGGGGAATTCGGCGAACTGCCGTTTTTGAACTTTTTCTGCTCTTTGACAAACAAAATTATGCTGTTCATACATATTTCACTGTAGAGAAATATTTTATGCATTAAAATATAGCCACTAGTGTCTACTTAATGGAATTATTACTATAATTACTACAGGATTTACTGTTTTCTGTTAAACTCCTCTGGAGTACAACCTTGTCACACTTTCTCCTATTCTTTCAATGTATTTTCTTCTAGTGCTCTGTTTTTATCTGTGTCTATGCATTCTGCTAGTCTACTTTTCTGTTTTCCTTCTGGTTCTATGGGTTTTACTATCTTTTAAGATATTCTACTATCTTTAATCAATTTTATCAATTCATATATCAAACATTTCTACTTCTTCTGAACCTTTTTGCTTTTGGTTTTCCTCTGTTTTCCTCCTTCAAATATTTCTGGTTCACTGTTTCCACTAATTTTTTATACTTATTACTTTCACTATTGAATTGTTTCAACTATTCCTGGGATTGCACTAATTTCCTGTTGTTTCAATTATGCTCTTTCTTAAACTCTGTTTCACTTTTTGACTTTTTCAAATAATTCAGGTTGCACACAAACTCCTGCTTCTGCTGAATTCTGGTATACCTTCACTAAGTTTCACTATATATATATATATATATATATATATAGTGAAACTTAGTGAAGGTATACCAGATATATATATATATATATATATATATATATATATATATATATATATATATATATATATATATATATATATATATATATATATTGAAGTCATATATACTTCATATATGACTTCAAGCCTCTTTTTAAAAGCTAAAAAAATAAATAATAATGATAATAAAGAAAAGCATTAAAGGTGAGTGTTCTCTTTAGCGTTGGCAAAAACCCAGAAATTATTATTTAATTTCTGGGTTTAATTGGTAGGCGGCACAGTGGCGCAGTTGGTAGAGCTGTTGCCTTGCAGCAAGAAGGTTCTGGGTTCGATTCCCGGCCTGGGGTCCTTCTGCATGGAGTTTGCATGTTCTCCCTGTGCATGCGTGGGTTCTCTCCGGTTTCCTCCCACAGTCCAAAAACATGACTGTAAAACCTCAGGAGCGAAGCCGGTGAGGAAGCAGCGAGCTTAGCCTCACGTGCTATTGCGCAACCTCTCGCTAACTGCACTGGCTGCCATTCTATGGGAGCCTGTTCGTCCTGTCTGTACGCCAGCAATAAAATGGCTAAAAACATTTAATATATGGTCTTATTTTCCATAATTTTGCTTATGTAT
>NW_027675137.1:0-17500 GCF_904066995.2 Poecilia reticulata | reverse complement strand
GCACTTTTTGAAATAATTGCCCTTTTGTGCAAATTTTTTGCCCCATTATTTCCTATGGTGGAACTCTGTAACTGATTTCAGTTACTTGAGTGTACACTCTAGTAACTGCCGTTTTTGAACTTTTTCTGCTCTTTTATAAAGAAAATTATGCTGTTCATACATATTTCACTGTATAGATATATTTTATGCTTTAAAATGTAGCCACTAGTGTCTACTTTATGGAATTATTACTATCATTGTTACAGGATTTACTGTTTTCTGTTAAACTCCTCTGGAGTACAACCTTGTCACACTTTCTCCTATTCTTTCAATGTATTTTCTTCTTGTGCTCTGTTTTTATCTGTGTCTATGCATTCTGCTTGTCTACTTTTCTGTTTTCCTTCTGGTTCTACTGGTTTTACTATCTTTTAAGATCTTCTACAATTTTTAATCAATTTTATAAATTCATATATCAAACATTTCTGCTTCTTCTGACCCTATTTGCTTTAGGTTTTGCTCTTTTTTACTCTTTCAAATATTTCTGGTTTATTTCTGGTTTCCAATAATTTTTTATACTTAATACTGTTTCACTATTCAATTGTTTCAACTATTTCTGGGATTGCACTAATTTCCTGTTGTTTCAATTATGCTCTTTCTTAAACTCTGTTTCACTTTTTGACTTTTTCAAATAATTCAGGTTGCACACAAACTCCTGCTTCTTCTGCTGAATTCCTCTATAATTTATATATTATATAATTTATACAGTATAATTTACTATTAATTCACTATTATCTTATTAATATAGTATATTCACTATTCAATTGTTTCAACTATTTCTATGTTTCTATGCATTTTGCTTGTCTACTTTCCTGGATATTCCTTTGGTTCTACTGGTTTTACTGTCGGCAAAGGTCTTCTCAAACTTTTATCAATTCTATCAAATCATATATCAAACTTTTCTGCTTCTTCTGACCCTTATTGCTTTTGGTTTTGCTCTTTTTTACTCCTTAAAATATTTCTGGTTTACTGTGTCCACTAATTTTTTATACTTATTACTGTTTCACTATTCAATTGTTTCAACTATTTCTGGGATTGCACTAATTTCCTTTTGTTTCAATTATGCTCTTTCTTAAACTCTGTTTCACTTTTTGACTTTTTCAAATAATTCAGGTTGCACACAAACTCCTGCTTCTTCTGCTATAATTTATATATTATATAATTTATATAATTTATACAGTATAATTCACTATTAATTCACTATTATATTATTAATATAGTATATTCACTATTCAACTGATTCAACTATTTCTATTTCTTCCGCTTTCTTCTGCTTTCTTCTGCTTTCTTCTGCTTTCTTCTACTTTCTTCTGCTTTCTTCTACTCCTTAAACTTTTCTCTACTTTTTCTGGCATTTCTGCAGCAGTCATTCTGCAAATATGCATTCTCACGGCTGTTTCGCTAGGAACAGCTATTTTTCTAGTTATTATTATCAGTGAGAATGCATTCAATGCATTCTCACTTATAGTGTTTCTGTTTTTCTTTATCAGTGAGAATGCATTCAATGCATTCTCACTTATAGTGATTCTGTTTTTCTTTATTATTATTATTATTATTATTCTGGCTTCCGTACGTTTTTCCTGGTTTAACTACTCTCACTATCTTTCACTAATTGTACTAATTTATATATCAAAACGTTCAGCTCCTTCAGGAGAATGGTGCTATGACTTTTGGTAAACTTCACTATTGCACTTTTTGAAATAATTGCCCTTTTGTGCAAATCTTTTGCCCCATTATTTCCTATGGTGGAACTCTGTAACTGATTTCAGTTACTAGAGTGTCCACTCTAGTAACTGCCGTTTTTGAACTTTTTCTGCTCTTTTATAAACAAAATTATGCTGTTCATACATATTTCACTGTAGAGAAATATTTTATGCTTTAAAATGTAGCCACTAGTGTCTACTTTATGGAATTATTACTATCATTGTTACAGGATTTACTCTTTTCTGTTAAACTCCTCTGGAGTACAACCTTGTCACACTTTCTCCTATTCTTTCAATGTATTTTCTTCTTATGCTCTGTTTTTATCTGTTTCTATGCATTCTGCTTGTCTACTTTTCTGTTTGCCTTCTGGTTCTACTGGTTTTACTATCTTTTAAGATCTTCTACTATCTTTAATCAATTTTATAAATTCATATATCAAACATTTCTGCTTCTTCTGACCCTTTTTGCTTTAGTTTTTGCTCTTTTTTACTCTTTCAAATATTTCTGGTTTACTGTTTCCACTAATTTTTTATACTTATTACTGTTTCACTATTCAATTGTTTCAACTATTTCTGGGATTGCACTTATTTACTTTTGTTTCAATTATGCTCTTTCTTAAACTCTGTTTGACTTTTTGACTTTTTCAAATAATTCAGGTTGCACACAAACTCCTGCTTTTTCTGCTGAATTCTGCTATAATTTATATATTATATAATTTATACAGTATAATTCACTATTAATTCACTATTATCTTATTAATATAGTATTAATAAGATAATACTATATTATCTTATTAATATAGTATTATCTTATCTTATGTCTGCAAAGGTCTTCTCAAACTTTTATCAATTTTATCAATTCATATATCAAACTTTTCTGCTTCTTCTGACCCTTATTGCTTTTGGTTTTGCTCTGTTTTACTCCTTCAAATATTTCTGGTTTTTCTGATTCCGCTAATTTAAGCTTTTTGATGTTTCACTGTTCAATTGTTTCAACTATTTCTGGGTTTGCACTAATTTCCTCGTGTGATAATTGTGCTCTTTCTTACGCTCTGTTTCACTTTTTGACTTTTTCAAATAATTCATGTTGCACACAAACTTCTGCTTCTTCAGCTGAATTCTGCAACACTTTTGCTAAGTTTCACTACTTGGCAAAGGATTTCTACAAAGTATGACTAGCTTTCTTATGCTTTCTTACTCTTTGTTCTCAAGTTTCCTATATTCTCCATCAATCATTCTGCAAATATGCTTAAATGGCCCTTTATGTTAAGTTTCACTTCTTCAAATAATCTGGTTGTGTACTAATTTCAGCTTCAGCTAATTTCTGCAGTTTGCTACATTTCACTGTTCAACTGTTTCAACTATTTCAATTTCTTCTGCTTTCTTCTACTTCTTAAGCTTTTCTGTACTTTTTCTGGCATTTCTGCAGCAGTCATTCTGCAAATATGCATTCTCACGGCTGTTTCGCTAGGAACAGCTATTTTTCTAGTTATTATTATTATTATCAGTGAGAATGCATTCAATGCATTCTCACTTATAGTGATTCTGTTTTTCTTTATCTTTATTATTATTATTATTATTATTATTCTGTCTTCCGTACGTTTTTCATGGTTTAACTACTCTCACTATCTTTCACTAATTGTACTAATTTATATATCAAAACGTTCAGCTCCTTCAGGAGAATGGTGCTATGACTTTTGGTAACCTTCACTATTGCACTTTTTGAAATAATTGCCCTTTAGTGCAAATCTTTTGCCCCATTATTTCCTATGGTGGAACTCTGTAACTGATTTCAGTTACTTGAGTGGCCACTCTAGTAACTGCCGTTTTTGAACCTTTTCTGCTCTTTTATAAACAAAATTATGCTGTTCATACATATTTCACTGTAGAGAAATATTTTATGCATTAAAATGTAGCCACTAGTGTCTACTTTATGGAATTATTACCATCATTGCAACAGGTTTTACTGTTTTCTGTTAAACTCCTCTGGAGTACAACCTTGTCACACTTTCTCCTATTCTTTTAATGTATTTTCTTCTTGTGCTCTGTTTTTATCTGTGTCTATGCATTCTGCTTGTCTACTTTTCTGTTTGCCTTCTGGTTCTACTCGTTTTACTATCTTTTAAGATCTTCTACTATCTATAATCATTTTATAAATTCATATATCAAACAGTTCTGCTTCTTCTTATCCTTTTTGCTTTTAATCTTTTTACTCCTTCAAATATTCTGGTTTACTGTTTCCACTAATTTTTTATACTTATTACTGTTTCACTATTCAATTGTTTCAACTATTCCTGGGATTGCACTTATTTCCTGTTCTTTCAATTATGCTCTTTCTTAAACTCCTTTTCACTTTTTGACTTTTTCAAATAAATCAGGTTGCACACAAACTCCTGCTTCTTCTGCTGAATTCCTCTAAAATTTATATATTATATAATTTATATAATTTATACAGTATAATTTACTATTAATTCACTATTATCTTATTAATATAGTATATTCACTATTCAATTGTTTCAACTATTTCTATGTTTCTATGCATTTTGCTTGTCTACTTTTCTGGATATTCCTTTGGTTCTACTGCAGGGATGTCAAAGTCAAATACTCAGAGGGCCAAAAAAACAAATTTGCTACAAGCCGAGGGCCGGACTGGTTTAATGTTTATTAAAACATATTGAAATGATTGCACATAGCCTGTTGAACCAAGACCTAACACAGTGTATATTATTTAACGATTAAATGAATAAAGCAATATTTTGTTATGGCTCTGTCAGTACTTCAAGGGAAAACATTTTTCAAGAGGCAAACAGCAACAAATTTAATTGTTTTTAAAAACAAAATATGTTTCTTAATATCAAGATAGATGCATAAATCAAAGTGCATGCATTATAAACTGAAAATGCATTAGTGTGCTTCTCTATGATCCTACCGATCACTGCTTTCAAATAGTAAAGTAAAAAAATAAATCAAATCAGTTGTATTCTTTCTCATGGCTCTTATCTGCAATTTTACCTGAATCCATTCAACTGAAAAATAAATACAATAAAATAAAATAAAATACAAAAATATATGGCACACAGACAAAACAATACTTCATTAAAAGAAAAATCACGTTTTGTAGAAACAAATGTAAAAATTTAACTGAAACTTATAAACTGAAAATACGTTACTGCTCTGTGATGCTCACTTGTCTGAGGCTGAGCCTGATACTTGGAGGTGTCTCATCTTTTGTACAAGTTCATCAATGTTCGGGGTGAGGCTCTGAGCTGATGAATAATGAAGCCGTTTGGGCGCGCTGTAGTCACTTCGCGGGCTACCGTTGCATTATGGGAAATGTAGTGTTTGCAGGCAAAACACGAGCGGGCGGCTCTGGCTTGCGGGCCGGTTCTCATAGTAATTAAATATCATTCAGGGGGCCATAGATAATTGATTTGCGGGCCGGATATGGCCCGCGGGCCTTGACTTTGACATATGTGTTCTACTGGTTTTACTGTCTGCAAAGGTCTTCTCAAACTTTTATCAATTCTATCAATTCATATATCAAACTTTTCTGCTTCTTCTGACCCTTATTGCTTTTGGTTTTGCTCTGTTTTACTTCTTCAAATATTTCTGGTTTTTCTGATTCCGCTAATTTAAGCTTTTTTATGTTTCACTGTTCAATTGTTTCAACTATTTCTGGGTTTGTACTAATTTCCTCGTGTGCTAATTGTGCTCTTTCTTACGCTCTGTTTCACTTTTTGACTTTCTCAAATAATTCATGTTGCACACAAACTTCTGCTTCTTCAGCTGAATTCTGCAACACTTTTGCTAAGTTTCACCAGTTGGCAAAGGATTTCTACAAAGTATGACTAGCTTTCTTATGCTTTTCTTACTCTTTGTTCTCAAGTTTCTTATATTTCTCCATCAATCATTCTGCAAATATGCTTATTTGGCCCCTTATGTTAAGTTTCACTTCTTCAAATATTTCTGGTGGTGTACTAATTTCAGCTTCAGCTAATTTCTTCAGTTTGCTACATTCACTGTTCAACTGTTTCAACTATTTCAATTTCTTCTGCTTTCTTCTACTTCTTAAGCTTTCTGTACTTTTCTGGCATTTCTGCAGCAGTCCTTCTGCAAATATGCATTCTCACGGCTGTTTCGCTAGGAACAGCTATTTTTCTAGTTATTATTATTCTGGCTTCCGTACGTTTTTCCTGGTTTAACTACTCTCACTATCTTTCACTAATTGTACTAATTTATATATCAAAACGTTCAGCTCCTTCAGGAGAATGGTGCTATGACTTTTGGTAAACTTCACTATTGCACTTTTTGAAATAATTGCACTTTTGTGCAAATTTATTGCCCCATTATTTCCTATGGTGGAACTCTGTAACTGATTTCAGTTACTTGAGTGGCCACTCTAGTAACTGCCGTTTTTGAACTTTTTCTGCTCTTTTATGAACAAAATTATGCTGTTCATACATATTTCACTTTATAGAAATATTTTATGCATTAAAATGTAGCCACACGTGTCTACTTTATGGAATTATTACTGTCATTGTTACAGGATTTACTGTTTTCAGTCAAACTCCTCTGGAGTACAACCTTGTCACACTTTCTCCTATTCTTTCAATGTATTTTCTTCTTGTGCTCTGTTTTTATCTGTGTCTATGCATTCTGCTTGTCTACTTTTCTGTTTCCTTCTGGTTCCACTGGTTTACTATCTTTTAAGATCTTCTACTATATTTAATCAAATTTATTAATTCATATATCAAACATTTCTGCTTCTTCTGACCGTTTTTGCTTTAGGTTTTGCTCTGTTTACTCCTTCAAATATGTCTGGTTTACTGTTTCCACTAATTTTTTATACTCATTACATTTTCACTATTCAATTGTTTCAACTATTTCTGGGATTGCACTAATTACCTGTTGCTTAATTTATGCTCTTTCTTAATCTCTGTTTCACTTTTTGACTTTTTCAAATAATTCAGGTTGCACACAAACTCCTGCTTCTGCTGAATTCCTCTATAATTTATATATTATATAATTTATACAGTATAATTCACTATTAATTCACTATTATCTTATTAATATAGTATATTCACTATTCAATTGTTTCAACTATTTCTATGTTTCTATGCATTTTCCTTGTCTACTTTTCTGTATATTCCTTTGGTTCTACTGGTTTTACTGTCGGCTAAGGTCTTCTGCAAACTTTGATCAATTTTATCAATTCATATATCAAACTTTTCTGCTTTTTCTGTCCCTTTTTGCTTTTGGTTTTGCTCTGTTTTACTCCTTCAAATATTTCTGGTTTTTCTGCTTCCGCTAATTTAAGCTTTTTGCTGTTTCACTGTTCAATTGTTTCAACTATTTCTGGGTTTGCACTAATTTCCTCGTGTGCTAATTGTGCTCTTTCTTACGCTGTGTTTCACTTTTTGACTTTTTCAAATAATTCATGTTGCACACAAACTTCTGCTTCTTCAGCTTAATTCTGTAACACTTTTGCTAAGTTTCACTACTTGGCAAAGGATTTCTACAATGTATGACTAGCTTTCTTATGCTTTTTTCCAATTTCTTACTCTTTGTTCTCAAGTTTCTTATATTTCTCCTTCAATCATTCTGCAAATATTCTTATTTGGCTCTTTATGTTAAGTTTCACTTCTTTAAACATTTCGGTTTGTGCACTAATTTCAGCTACAGCTAATATCTGCAGTTTGCTACGTTTCACTGTTCAACTGTTTCAACTATTTCTACTGTTTCAATTTCTTCTTCTTTTCTTCTACTTCTCAAGCTTTTCTCCACATTTTTTTGCATTTCTGCAGCATCATTCTGCAAATATGCATTCTCACGGCTGTTTCGCTAGGAACAGCTATTTTTCTAGTTATTATTATTCTTTCTTCCGTACGTTTTTCATGGTTTAACTACTCTCACTATCTTTCACTAATTGTACTATTTTATATATCAAAACGTTCAGCTCCTTCAGGAGAATGGAGCTATATCTTTTGGTAACCTTCACTATTGCACTTTTTGAAATAATTGCACTTTTGTGCAAATATTTTGCCCCATTATTTCCTATGGTGGAACTCTGTAACTGATTTCAGTTACTAGAGTGGCCACTCTAGTAACTGCCGTTTTTGTACTTTTTCAGCTCTTTTAGAAACAAAATTATGCTGTTCATTCATATTTCACTGTATAGAAATATTTTATGCATTAAAATGTAGCCACTAGTGTCTACTTTATGGAATTATTACTATCAATGCTACAAGATTTACTGTTTTCTGTTAAACTCCTCTGGAGTACAACCTTGTCACACTTTCTCCTATTCTTTCAATGTATTTTCTTCTTGTGCTCTGTTTTTATCTGTGTCTATGCATTCTGCTTGTCTACTTTTCTGTTTTCCTTCTGGTTCCACTGGTTTTACTATATTTGCAGATCTTCTACAATCTTTAATCAATTTTATAAATTCATATATCAAACATTTCTGCTTCTTCTGACCCTTTTTGCTTTAGGTTTTGCTCTGTTTTACTCCTTCAAATATTTCTGGTTTACTGTTTCCACTAATTTTTAATACTTATTACTGTTTCACTATTCAATTGTTTCAACTATTTCAGGGATTGCACTAATTTCCTGTTGTTTCAATTATGCTCTTTCTTAAACTCTGTTTCACATTTTGACTTTTTCAAATAATTCAGGTTGCACACAAACTCCTGCTTCTGCTGAATTCTGCTATAATTCATACATTATATAATTTATACAGTATAATTCACTATTAATTCACTATTAAATATATTAATATAGTATATTCACTATTCAACTGATTCAACTATTTTTATTTCTTCTGCTTTCTTCTGCTTTCCTTCACTTCTTTCCTTCACTGTATAAATTATATAATTTATACAGTATAATTCACTATTAATTCACTATTATATTATTAATATAGTATATTCACTATTCAATTGTTTAAATTATTTCTATGTTTCTATGCATTTGCTTGTCTACTTTCTGGATATTCCTTTGGTTCTACTGGTTTTACTGTCTGCAAAGGTCTTCTCAAACTTTTATCCATTTTATCAATTCATATATCAAACTTTCTGCTTCTTCTGACCCTTATTGCTTTTGGTTTTGCTCTGTTTTACTCCTTCAAATATTTCTGGTTTTACTGATTCCTCCAATTTAATCTTTTGATGTTTCACTGTTCAATTGTTTCAACTATTTCTGGGTTTGCACTAATTTCCTCGTGTGCTAATTGTGCTCTTTCTTACGCTGTGTGTCACTTTTTGACTTTTTCAAATAATTCCTGTGGCACACAAACTTCTGCTTCTTCAGCTGAATTCTACAACACTTTTCCTAAGTTTCACTACTTGGCAAAGGATTTCTACAATGTATGACTAGCTTTCTTATGCTTTTCATACTCTTTGTTCTCAGGTTTCTTATATTTCTCCATCAATCACTCTGCAAATATGCTTATTTGGCCCTTTATGTTAAGTTTCACTTCTTCAAATATTTCTGGTGGTGTACTAATTTCAGCTTCAGCTAATTTCTGCAGTTTGCTACATTTCACTGTTCAACTGTTTCAACTATTTCAATTTCTTCTGCTTTCTTCTTCTTCTTAAGCTTTTCTGTACTTTTTCTGGCATTTCTGCAGCAGTCATTCTGCAAATATGCATTCTCACGGCTGTTTCGCTAGGAACAGCTATTTTTCTAGTCAGTGAGAATGCATTCAATGCATTCTCACTTATAGTGATTCTGTTTTTCTTTATCTTTATTATTATTATTATTATTATTATTATTATTATTCTGTCTTCCGTACGTTTTTCATGGTTTAACTACTCTCACTATCTTTCACTAATTGTACTAATTTATATATCAAAACGTTCAGCTCCTTCAGGAGAATGGTGCTATGACTTTTGGTAACCTTCACTATTGCACTTTTTGAAATAATTGCCCTTTTGTGCAAATCTTTTGCCCCATTATTTCCTATGGTGGAACTCTGTAACTGATTTCAGTTACTTGAGTGTACACTCTAGTAACTGCCGTTTTTGAACTTTTTCTGCTCTTTTATAAACAAAATTATGCTGTTCATACATTTTTCACTGTAGAGAAATATTTTATGCATTAAAATGTAGCCACTAGTGTCTACTTTATGGAATTATTACCATCATTGCAACAGGTTTTACTGTTTTCTGTTAAACTCCTCTGGAGTACAACCTTGTCACTCTTTCTCCTATTCTTTCAATGTATTTTCTTCTTGTGCTCTGTTTTATCTGTGTCTATGCATTCTGCATGTCTACTTTTCTGTTTGCCTTCTGGTTCTACTCGTTTTACTATCTTTTAAGATCTTCTACTATCTTTAATCAATTTTATAAATTCATATATCAAACATTTCTGCTTCTTCTTATCCTTTTTGCTTTAATCTGTTTTACTCCTTCAAATATTTCTGGTTACTGTTCCACTAATTTTTTATACTTATTACTGTTTCACTATTCAATTGTTTCAACTATTCCTGGGATTGCACATATTTCCTGTTGTTTCAATTATGCTCTTTCTTAAACTCTGTTTCACTTTTTGAATTTTTCAAATAATTCAGGTTGCACACAAACTCCTGCTTCTTCTGCTGAATTCCTCTAAAATTATATATTATATAATTTATATAATTTATACAGTATAATTTACTATTAATTCACTATTATCTTATTAATATAGTATATTCACTATTCAATTGTTTCAACTATTTCTATGTTTCTATGCATTTTGCTTGTCTACTTTTCTGGATATTCCTTTGGTTCTACTGGTTTTACTGTCTGCAAAGGTCTTCTCAAACGTTTATCAATTTTATCAATTCATATATCAAACTTTTCTGCTTCTTCTGACCCTTATTGCTTTTGGTTTTGCTCTGTTTTACTTCTTCAAATATTTCTGGTTTTTCTGATTCCGCTAATTTAAGCTTTTTGATGTTTCACTGTTCAATTGTTTCAACTATTTCTGGGTTTGCACTAATTTCCTCGTGTGCTAATTGTGCTCTTTCTTACGCTCTGTTTCACTTTTTGACTTTTTCAAATAATTCATGTTGCACACAAACTTCTGCTTCTTCAGCTGAATTCTACAACACTTTTGCAAAGTTTCACTACTTGGCAACGGATTTCTGCAATGTATGACTCGCTTTCTTATGCTTTTTTCCAATTTCTTACTCTTTGTTCTCAAGTTTCTTATATTTCTCCATCAATCATTCTGCAAATATGCTTATTTGGCCCTTTATGTTAAGTTTCACTTCTTCAAATATTTCTGGTTGTGTACTAATTTCAGCTTCAGCAATTATCTGCAGTTTGCTACATTTCACTGTTCAACTGTTTCAACTATTTCAATTTCTTCTACTTTCTTCCTCTTCTTAAGCTTTTCTCCACATTTCTTGCATTTTTGCAGCAGACATTCTGCAAATATGCATTCTCACGGCTGTTTCGCTAGGAACAGCTATTTTTCTAGTTATTATTATTATTCTGTCTTCCGTACGTTTTTTGTGGTTTAACTACTCTCACTATCTTTCACTAATTGTACTAATTTATATATCAAAACGTTCAGCTTCTTCAGGAGAATGGAGCTATGACTTTTGGTAAACTTCACTATTGCACTTTTTGAAATAATTGCCCTTTTGTGCAAATTTATTGCCCCATTATTTCCTATGGTGGAACTCTGTAACTGATTTCAGTTACTAGAGTGTACACTCTAGTAACTGCCATTTTTGAACTTTTTCTGCTCTTTTATAAACACAATTATGCTGTTCATACATATTTCACTGTAGAGAAATAGTTTATGCATTAAAATGTAGCCACACGTGTCTACTTTATGGATTTATTACTATCTTTGCTACAGGTTTTACTGTTTTCTGTTAAACTCCTCTGGAGTACAACCTTGTCACACTTTCTCCTATTCTTTCAGTGTATTTTCTTCTTGTGCTCTGTTTTTATCTGTTTCTATGCATTCTGCTTGTCTACTTTTCTGTTTGCCTTCTGGTTCTATGGGTTTTACTATCTTTTAAGATCTTCTACAATCTTTAATCAATTTTATACATTCATATATCAACATTTCTGCTTCTTCTGATCCTTTTTGCTTTTGCTCTGTGTTACTCCTGCAAATATTCTGGTTTACTGTTTCCACTAATTTTTTATACTTATTACTGTTTCACTATTCAATTGTTTCAACTATTCCTGGGATTGCACTAATTTCCTGTTGTTTCAATTATGCTCTTTCTTAAACTCTGTTGACTTTTTGACTTTTTCTAATAATTCAGGTTGCACACAAACTCCTGCTTCTTCTGCTGAATTCTGCTATTATTCATATATTATATAATTTATATAATTTATACAGTATAATTCACTATTAATTCACTATTATATATTAATATAGTATATTCACTATTCAATTGTTTCAACTATTTCTATGTTTCTATGCATTTTGCTTGTCTACTTTTCTGGATATTCCTTTGTTTTACTGGTTTACTGTCTGCAAAGGTCTTCTGCAAACTTTTATCAATTTATCAATTCATATATCAAACTTTCTGCTTCTTCTGACCCTTTTTGCTTTTGGTTTCCTCAGTTTTACTCTTTTAAATATTTTTGTTTTTTCTGCTTCCGCTAATTTAAGCTTTTTGCTGTTTCACTGTTCAATTGTTCAATATTTCTGGGATTGCACTTATTTACTTTTGTTTCAATTATGCTCTTTCTTAAACTCTGTTTCACTTTTTGACTTTTTCAAATAATTCAGGTTGCACACAAACTACTGCTTTTTCTGCTGAATTCTGCTATAATTTATATATTATATAATTTATAAAGTATAATAAACTGTCAATTCACTATTATCTTATTAATATAGTATATTCACTATTCAATTGTTTCAACTATTTCTATGTTTCTATGCACTTTGCTTGTCTACTTTTCTGTATATTCCTCTGGTTCTACTGGTTTTACTGTCTGCAAAGGTCTTCTCAAACTTTTATCAATTTTATCAATTCATATATCAAACTTTTCTGCTTCTTCTGTCCCTTATTGCTTTTGCACTGTTTTACTCCTTCAAATATTTCTGGTTTTTCTGATTCCGCTAATTTAAGCTTTTTGATGTTTCACTGTTCAATTGTTTCACCTATTTCTGGGTTTGCACTATTTTCCTCGTGTGATAATTGTGCTCTTTCTTACGCTCTTTTTTGCTTTTTGACTTTTTCAAATAATTCATGTTGCACACAAACTTCTGCTTCTTCAGCTGAATTCTGCAACACTTTTGCAAAGTTTCACTACTTGGCAAAGGATTTCTACAAAGTATAACTGGCTGTCTTATGCTTTTCTTAGTCTTTGTTCTCAAATTTCTTATATTTCTCCATCAATCATTCTGCAAATATGCTTATTTGGCCTTTTATGTTAAGTTTCACTTCTTCAAATATTTCTGGTGGTGTACTAAATTCAGCTTCAGCTAATTTCTGCAGTTTGCTACATTTCATTGTTCAACTGTTTCAACTATTTCAATTTCTTCTGCTTTCTTCTACTTCTCAAGCTTTTCTGTACTTTTTCTTGCATTTCTGCAGCAGTCATTCTGCAAATATGCATTCTCACGGCTGTTTCGCTAGGAACAGCTATTTTTCTAGTTATCAGTGAGAATGCATTCAATGCATTCTCACTTATAGTGATTCTGTTTTTCTTTATTATTATTATCAGTGAGAATGCATCAATGCATTCTCACTTATAGTGTTTCTGTTTCCTTTATTATTATTATTATTATTATTATTCTGTCTTCCGTACGTTTTTGTGGTTTAACTACTCTCACTATCTTTCACTAATTGTACTAATTTATATATCAAAACGTTCAGCTTCTTCAGGAGAATGAGCTATGACTTTTGGTAAACTTCACTATTGCACTTTTGAAATAATTGCCCTTTGTGCAATTTATGCCCCATTATTTCCTATGGTGGAACTCTGTAACTGATTTCAGTTACTAGAGTGTCCACTCTAGTAACTGCCATTTTTGAACTTTTTCTGCTCTTTTTTAAACAAAATTATGCTGTCATACATATTTCACTGTAGAGAAATATTTTATGCATTAAAATGTAGCCACACGTGTCTACTTTATGGATTTATTACTATCTTTGCTACAGGTTTTACTGTTTTCTGTTAAACTCCTCTGGAGTACAACCTTGTCACACTTTCTCCTAATCTTTCAATGTATTTTTTCTTGTGCTCTGTTTTTATCTGTGTCTATGCATTCTGCTTGTCTACTTTCTGTTTCACTATTCAATTGTTTCAACTATTTCTGGGATTGCACTAATTTCCTGTTGTTTCAATTATCTCTTTCTTAAACTCTGTTTCACTTTTTTACTTTTTCAAATAATTCAGGTTGCACTCAAACTCCTCTTCTTTGCTGAATCCTGCTATATTTATATTATATAATTTATACAGTATAATTAACTATTAATTGACTATTACATTATTAAAATATTATATTCACTATTCAATTGTTTCAACTATTTCTATGTTTCTATGCATTTTCCTTGTCTACTTTTCTGTATATTCCTTTGGTTCTTCTGGTTTTACTGTCGGCTAAGGTCTTCTCAAACTTTTATCCATTTTATCAATTCATATATCAAACTTTTTCGCTTTTTCTGTCCCTTTTTGCTTTTGGTTTTCCTCTGTTTTACTCCTTCAAATATTTCTGTTTTTCTGATTCCGCTAATTTAAGCTTTTTGATGTTTCACTGTTCAATTGTTTCAACTATTTCTGGTTTGCACTAATTTCCTTGTGTGCTAATTGTGCTCTTTCTTACGCTCTGTTTCACTTTTGACTTTTTCAAATACTTCATGTTGCACACAATCTTCTGCTTCAGCAGCTGAATTCTGTAACACTTTGCTAAGTTCACTACTTGGCAAAGGATTTCTACAATGTATGACTAGCTTTCTTATGCTTTTTTCCAATTTCTTACTCTTTGTTCTCAAGTTTCTTATATTTCTCCTTCAATCATTCTGCAAATATGCTTATTTGGCTCTTTATGTTAAGTTTCACTTCTTCAAATATTCTGTTGTGTACTAATTTCAGCTTCAGCTAATTTCTGCAGTTTGCTACGTTTCACTGATCAACTGTTTCAACTATTTCAATTTCTTCTGCTTTCTTCTACTTCTTAAGCTTTTCTCCACACTTTATTGCATTTCTGCAGCAGTCATTCTGCAATATGCATTCTCACGGCTGTTTCGCTAGGAACAGCTATTTTTCTAGTCAGTGAGAATGCATTCAATGCATTCTCACTTATAGTGATTCTGTTTTTCTTATTATTATTATATTATTATTCTGGCTTCCGTACGTTTTTCCTGGTTAACTACTCTCACTATCTTTCACTAATTGTACTAATTTATATATCAAAACGTTCAGCTCCTTCAGGAGAATGTGCTATGACTTTTGGTAAACTTCACTATTGCACTTTTTGAAATAATTGCCCTTTTGTGCAAATCTTTGCCCCATTATTTCCTATGGTGGACTCTGTAACTGATTTCAGTTACTAGAGTTGCACTCTAGTAACTGCCGTTTTTGAACTTTTTCTGCTGTTTTACAAACAAATTATGCTGTTCACACATATTTCACTGTAGAGAAATATTTTATGCTTTAAAATGTAGCCACTAGTGTCTATTTTATGGAATTATTACTATTATTGCTACAAGAGTTACGTTTTCTGTTAAACTCCTCTGGAGTACAACCTTGTCACACTTTCTCCTATTCTTCATGTATTTTTTATTGTGCTCTGTTGTTCTCTGTTTCTATGCATTCTGCTTGTCTACTTTTCTGTTTCACTATTCAATTGTTTCAACTATTTCTGGAATTGCACTAATTTCCTGTTGTTTCAATTATGCTCTTTCTTAAACTCTGTTCACTTTTTTACTTTTTCAAATAATTCAGGTTGAACTCAAACTCCTGCTTCTTTGCTGAATCCTGCTATAATTTATATATTATATAATTTATACAGTATAATTAACTATTAATTGACTATTACATTATTAAAATAGTATATTCACTATTCATTGTTTCAACTATTTCTATGTTTCTATGCATTTTCCTTGTCTACTTTTCTGTATATTCCTTTGGTTCTACTGGTTTTACTGTCGGCTAAGGTCTTCTGCAAACTTTATCATTTTATCAATTCATATATCAAACTTTTCTGCTTTTCTGTCCCTTTTTGCTTTTGTTTCCTCTGTTTTACTCCTTCAAATATTTCTGGTTTTTCTGCTTCCGCTAATTAAGCTTTTGATGTTTCACTGTTCAATTGTTTCAACTATTTCTGGTTTTGCACTAATTCCTGTGTGCTAATTGTGCTCTTTCTTACGCTCTGTTTCACTTTTGACTTTTTCAAATAATTCATGTTGCACACAAACTTCGCTTCTTCAGCTGATTTCTACAACACTTTTGCTAAGTTTCACTATTGCAAAGGATTTCTACAATATATGACTAGCTTCTTATGCTTTTTCCAATTTC
Organism: Poecilia reticulata; assembly: GCF_904066995.2. Classification (NCBI taxonomy): domain Eukaryota; kingdom Metazoa; phylum Chordata; class Actinopteri; order Cyprinodontiformes; family Poeciliidae; genus Poecilia; species Poecilia reticulata. Next base: position 1,284 of record NW_027675137.1, on the reverse strand, counting down.
TTACTCTTTGTTCTCAAGTTTCTTATATTTCTCCTTCAATCATTCTGCAAATATTCTTATTTGGCTCTTTATGTTAAGTTCACTTCTTCAAATATATCTGGTTGTGTATAATTTCAGCTTCAGCTAATTTCTGCAGTTTGCTACGTTTCACTGTTCAACTGTTTCAACTATTTCCACTGTTTCAATTTCATCTGCTTTCTTCTACTTCTTAAGCTTTCTCCACATTTTTTTGCATTTCTGCAGCAGTCATTCTGCAAATATGCATTCTCACGGCTGTTTCGCTAGGAACAGCTATTTTTCTAGTTATTATTATTCTGGCTTCCGTACGTTTTTCCTGTTTAACTACTCTCACTATCTTTCACTATTGTACTAATTATATATCAAACGTTCAGCTCCTCAGGAGAATGGTGCTATGACTTTTGGTAACCTTCACTATTGCACTTTTTAAATAATTGCCTTTTGTGCAAATCTTTTGCCCCATTATTTCTATGGTGGAACTCTGTAACTGATTTCAGTTACTAGAGTGTACACTCTAGTAACTGCCGTTTTGAACTTTTTCTGCTCTTTTATAAACAAAATTATGCTGTTCATACATATTTCACTGTAGAGAAATATTTATGCATTAAAATGTAGCCACACGTGTCTACTTTATGGATTTATTACTATCTTTGCTACAGGTTTTACTGTTTTCTGTTAAACTCCTCTGGAGTACAACCTTGTCACACTTTCTCCTATTCTTTCAATGTATTTTCTTCTTATGCTCTTTTTATCTTTTTCTATGCATTCTGCTTGTCTACTTTTCCTTCAAATATTTCTGTTTTTCTGCTTCCGCTAATTTAAGCTTTTTGCTGTTTCACTGTTCAATTGTTTCAACTATTCTGGTTTGCACTAATTTCCTCGTGTGCTAATTGTGCTCTTTCTTACGCTGTGTTTCACTTTTTGACTTTTTCAAATAATTCATGTTGCACCAACAACTTCTGCTTCTTCAGCTTAATTCTGTAACACTTTTGCTAAGTTCACTACTTGCAAAGGATTTCTACAATGTATGACTAGCTTTCTTATGCTTTTTTCCAATTTCTTACTCTTTGTTCTCAAGTTTTTATATTTCTCCATCATCATTCTGCAAATATTCTATTTGGCTCTTTATGTTAAGTTTCACTTCTTTAAACATTCTTTTGTGCACTAATTTCAGCTACAGCTAATTTCTGAAGTTTGCTCTTTTCACTATTCAACTGTTTCAACTATTCAACTATTTCAATTTCTTCTACTTTCTTTCTCTTCTTA